>NW_027266460.1:0-86985 GCF_046630445.1 Rutidosis leptorrhynchoides | reverse complement strand
TTTTCTTTCCATGGCTCGAGGAATGTTTGGTAGTGTGTCAAAATCTAACCGATAATTCACGGATTTCATTTTAGTTTTGCCAAATCTAGACATGTGATCGGGACACGAAATACGTTTAAAAACGGATTGCCGTCGAGACAACAAGGAGGTTAGATATGTAAGTCTTTCAAAGATTATTTTTTGTGGAGCCATTTCTATGATGGAGGGAGTTAGCTCTGGTTGGATCTCTTGTCCCCCATCTTCTTTAATTGTTGCATAATTAGACTCAACTTCTGCTTCCTCTTCTTCACTTATTTTAAAATCAAATTCTGCTTCATCACCCTCTTCCTCATCTTCCACTTGTGACATGCCATTAGAGAATCTCCCTTTTGGCTTTGTAAACGGTCGAACAATTGGTTTTAAGGTGCATTTCATCACCCTACGGTTGTACGCTCGAATTTTCAAGCAAGGGAATTCGAATTACGTATTAGAGGATCGAAGCCTTTGGCCGAGGGTCATGACTTCGATCGGGTCATAGATTTCGAATTGGAGAACTCTAGCTCCGAGAGGACCTTGTTCGATTGAGGTACAGTTGATCGTTTCCTCCATGTTTTCGCCGACTTAAGCCTTCCATCCTTGATTAATGCCTCAAGTTTGTCTTTCAAGACAAAACATTGATGAAACTTATAATAATTCGGCTCCCCCTCCTTTCAAACTTGCTCTGGGAGCTTCGACTCTGAAAGAGTGATGAGATTCGATTATAAACAATTTTCAAGCATGACTTCAACATCCTCATTCGGGAATGAATAAACTTTATTCAACTTTTCTTGTAGAGTGGGGATATTATTTCCTTGCTTTCCCGTTTGTCCGTTTTGACTATCACAAACGATCATAATCGCCATTGATTGCTTTATTTCTTGATTTGGAGCAGATTTTTTTGGCATCCTCACCTTTCTTGGCACTCATTCTTGCATCTTCAATCGCGTTTGTTGCTTCAATTTCATGCGCATCAATTATGAGTTCCTCGAATGTCTTGGGCCTAAAAGGTAGCAATATAATATTATCTTATAGATCATTCTCGCCATACACATCGCGATTGCTTCGTTTTCAAGGATTTTATCCGTGCAAATCATACTAAGTGATTTCCATCGCTAGATAAAGTCAGAGACTGATTCATTCTCTTGTTACGATATAGTGGCTAATTCCAATTTTGTGACCTTGCGCCTGATGCTAAGCCCCTGTTTGGATTGAGACTTTTCGAGGTGTAGTAAAGTAATGTAAAGAAAAATAAAAGAAAGGGAGGGAGAGTAAGAATTTTTTATCATGTTTAGGATGAAAGTAAAGTAAATGATAGTTTTATAAATTTTCTACTTTGGTTTGAAAGAAAACGAATGTAAGTCTAAGATAAAGTTTACAAAAATAACCTCCTTATTTAAAAGAGAGAAATTTGCAAGAGAGAAATTAGGGGTATATTGGTCTCTAAAAAAATAAAACCTTACCAATACTTCTCAACACTCCAAATTGGTGGTTTTATAATTGTGTGATTTATTACTATATGCAAATCCATAATTGACTCCCATTACCCTTCCTTACCCATCAGTTTTCTTTCCCAAACAACCAATTTAATTTACTCTACTTTACTATACCTCCTCAACCATCAATCCAAATAAAGGCTAAAGAAATTTCTAAGAAATTCAGTTTCAAGTTCTGGCCAAGAATGGACTGATTCAGGTTGAAGGTTTGTGTACCATTCGAACGCGTTTCCCCTTAACGAACGAACAAATTGCTTAACCAACGTGTCTCTGTAAATGCCGACGTTATTACATATTTCCACAAAGTGTGCTATATGTTGCCTAAAGCTTCCCTTCCCATCAAATATATTGAAATTTGGAGGTCGTATTTAGCCGGAAATGGAAGGGCATCAATTCTTGGGGTGTACGGCTTCACATATCCCATAGCATGTTTCGTGATGGCAGGTTCCCGTTTAGAGAGCACTTATTCTAATAACTTCAATAGAGTAGGGTTATTTGGGTCTAGCGTGACTGCTTGCTCCATGGTATAATTGGTGGTGACCGAAGTCTCGCTAAGATCGATTTTTGGTTCAAAAAATTTGTCTTCCAAATTGATAGGTTTTTTTACCAGCATTTCTAGATGTTTCTTCCGGTGATTCATAAGATAAGCATGCGACTGCTAACCTTTTCTCCAAAGGTTTTAGCATCATCTCATGCATGTTCTTTGCCACGTTTTCTAGCATGGCCTTCATGGAATTGGCCACATCCTCTTCTTCCCCGATTGCGAAAATACTAACGGAGTCTCATGACGAAGAGAAGTCGAACTTGTAGTTAATTCTTGGAGAATCGTCATCACTTTCTTCCACACTAGTTGTTGGTAACGGAGAGTTTATCTTCGAGTTAATTTGGATGCCTGACCGGACTTTTCGAGTCTTAAAACTTCGCCTCGAGGTGGGATAAATGCGATATAATTCCTTCCTTTTTTTAAGCGGTTTGCCTTTACTTCAGACAGCTGGGGATGACGCTCGTGAGAGAGCCGGAATCGGGGAGGACGCTCGTGAGAGAGTCGAAGACGACGCTCGTGAGAGAGCCTGAGCCGGAGGTAACGCTGGTGAGAGAGCCATATGTAAGAGTAAAGCCGGGAATAGAGCTAGAACCGAAGCCAGGAACAGAGCTAGAGCTAGGAACATAATTGGGCTTGTTATTAGTCATCTTTTCGGGGTGTTTGCTAGCAAAGGATGAAAGGTAGGCATCTCCCACTGTGGTCGCCAATTTGTAGACAAAAGCGAAATATTCGGAATACGATAATGAATGAAGAGCAATTTATTAGCAATTCAAACAATTAAAATTACAAAAGATGTAGATTTCACGACTATTTGATACTTTGATCAATGCTAACTAATTTTCTTCCTATTACACCTTACCGTAGACCTTTTAGCTTATACCTTTATGCGTTATGCAAGCTGGTTGTGTTTACTTACGGATTAGGGTGTCAATGGAAGGGTCCTGACAACGTAACAGCGTTCCGATGGTGTAACAAGAGCTCTGCAATTTCTCTAAAAGTCTGAGTGTGTGAATTATGAGGGGAGGCCTCTATTTATAATATAGAGGAGGCTTGGGGTAATAAATACATGAATATATTCTTTGCCTTGAATGTGATTTTACATCAATGCATTTTTTGCCTCACGTTAATACAGCCCAAAACTTTCCTTTTTCCTAGTTCTGGAGTTAGAGGATCCAATATTCACTTCCAGTTCTGTGCTTGTTTCCATTTTGATTCATGTCTTGCCCAACACTACTCAATCTTCCATATTTATTTTTTCTTTTGATCTTATTATGTCAATATATGACAACATCTTTCTAGAATATATATATTTGATTCTGATCCTCATTGGCATGGCTGATTTAGAATATTTTCCATAGTTACTGTCTTCAGAGTTCGGGAATCAATTGTTAAACACATTGGTTTTCAAAATATTTGAGTTTCAAGTAAAACACTTGGACAACAAGCTTTTGGGCGGGCTGTCTTTCACGTACTGTCTTTTATATTTTGGTTTTGGCCTGATTAGTCCTTCACTTCTAACTTTTTCTATTTTCATCCTTAATCCACCTTGGACAATATTTGTAAAATGATCTTATCTCGAGTTTTGGACCTTCGATAAACTCGATTCTTGCAGCGTCAGAACCTTAGGAATTAGGCTACGATTTTCATTCTTTTGTCCTAGGGATAATTTTCGACTTAATATGACGTGTCGTTATTTCATTCGTCATTAAATTTTCAATGCATGCATAGATATCCGAAAACTCTTTGCTTGTTCACCTTCTAAATTTTTCCCCATATATAGTTCACCTTTTAGGGTTGAACCCCAATTTTGAAATTTACCATCGGGTTCAGTCATATTTTGTAAAAAAGCCCATAGTATTGTCGGTTTGCTCTGATCTTTGCTATAATTCTGCTGCAGATTCAACATAACTTAATGATTGGTTTGTTAAGTGTGTATGTTCTATAGTCGCCACTTAGGTAGTTTTTCTGTATCAAAATCTTAATTGCTTACCATAACTAAGTTCGAGGAAGGCGTTTATTCTCGACATGTATTGTTGTGTTTATGATTAAAGGTTTAGGGTCATAACAAAACTATTGATACGCAAGTTTAAATCACTTGACAATAACGATCATTGGCATCGTATTTGTGCTGAAGAATTCTATATTCGATCCTTTGTGAAGCACAAATAAATTAATTACATTTAACACTTTCAAGTTTGCTTCTCTTTTTCTTCTTCTCTAATTTCTTGAAGAACGTACATTTTTTTCATTCAATGAAGCCCAACATAACTGTATATATATATATATATATATATTATGGTAAACAAACCGCAGCCCTGGACGTTTTCCAGCAGCTAGAGCCTACTAGTTCCAGTAGTTAATTTCTCGTACTATATATGGAGTATAAAATGTCTACCTATATATAACTGATTGTGTCATTCACCTGTGAATTGAAACTAAAAGAGCACATCGATCAGGTAGATATACTCGATATTACTTCTTCTGTTGAAAACTTTTAGGCGGGAAGTTGAATTCCAGCCTAAAAGTATGATGAATTGTATGCATGGTAATGCTAGATATATGGGCCTTTTAAATTTCATGTCCTCTGTTGACGCCTTTTCTTGGGTTTGAGATCGACAACAATGACGGAAATGTTATCAGAACTATTTCTGCGTAATGCAATTTCGGTGAGAGTATCAGCTACTGCTTGCGCCGGAGAAATATCATTATTATTGTTATTGTTATTATTATTGGCAGCGGCATTGATGAACCTGCGTCGCCTTCTAATTACACGTCTGGCTAATTGTCCAACTTCTTCGTTTGTCATGACATCCCATAGTCCATCACTTGCGACTATCAAACATTCGTCCTCATCCGTCCTTGTCATGAATGTGATTTCTGGCTCAGGAATTATCCATGGCCTTAAGTACCGATCGCCTGAAAATATATGTAAGAGAAAGTGACAAGTAATGAAGGACAGTGATAGTAAATTGGGAATTAGATGTGGAATATTATTTCTTGAGAGACTTTGTAGGATTGAATCCCAAAGTTAAGGAATTAAACATTGTAAATAATAACAATAAATGGCTGTACGTATATGATTTAGAGAGAGAGAAGCGAAAACCTATAGCTCTGGACATGGCAAGAACTCCAAATACTCTAGCACCATTCCAGTTTATTACTCTCCCTCCCTCTGCTTCGATTCTCACGAGTTCATCCTCTCGGTCAGGCTGTAAAATTTATAAAAAAAAAATTAAAAAAAAAAAAAACAATTTGTTATATATATATATATATACGAATCACGCGGAAGTTTAAAGTAAAATAATTTTAGTACTCCAAATATAGATGAGCATAACAATTTGTTTGTCGTATATATGCCGTACGTTAACTTGAACTGTACTGTCAATTTATATCTTATGATTCAACTAATTTATAAATTTTTGAGTTAATTTATTCCACTGCGATATGTATGAAATATGTGAAAGGAAAATAAAGATTTTATGGGGCCGAGGTTGACCTTTTGGTCGACGGTCAAGGGGATTGTTTGAGTCTCCGTACAAAGAAGTGCTCGTGAATCTCCACAATTTGATGTTATTATCTGGCAACCGGAAACAACCACAACGACGGCCGTTGATCCAATCATGTCCGGTGCAACTTCGCCTGTGAAGACTTCATCGTCGGTCCTTTGAAATCCATCGGAGAATGCCGATTCCCATTTCTTTTTCCATTCGTCATCGCCGTTAATTGTTTCTCGACCCCACTCTTCCGCGATCACTCTATGCATCCTCTCCTTACAAAATTCCGCCACCTATATAATATATACTCCAAACTTATAAGACATATTATATTATGAAGAAATTTAATTAAAAAAAAAGAAAAAACTAAGAGAATATATATATATACATATATATATATAAAGGTAAATTGAGCACCGCGTCGGTAGGGTACAATTTTTCGAAGTATGCATTAGAAATATCATGACCATGCATAGTAAATTCTTCTAGGAACTTTAGGACGCCAACTATTTATTCCTTGAATCCACTCTTTACAAAAACAAAGCGTGGCATTTAATAAAGACATGACACCACGTGTTCCTCTTTGTTTGCTTCCAAGAAAGAAAAACGAGCTAGATCTATCTTTTCTCGTGGTTCACGCTCTTCCGAAAATTTAAGGACACCTGCCCCTTAACTTTATTATAATATATTCGTTCCATTCTTAATTAATTATAATTTTTGTACGGTGACACTTAATTAAAAACGAAAATAATAAATTTTATATTTATGTATAAAAAATTTATCACACGTAGAAGATGTAGAGCTTAAAAAGAAATTAATTCCATCAAAATATTCATTTTTAAGGAAACTTCTAAGTGTTTTAAAAAAAAATTAGGAAACTTCTAATCAACATTAACTAATCCGAAGAAACAAGCAATGTGTGCTCCAAGTAACAAAACTAAAAATGTGGTTTAAAATTAATAGTTTTCTTAATCCGTACAATATTATACAAAATAAATATTATTTATTGTTATAAAAAATCATAAATATTTATAAAAATAAGTAATACTAGCATTTTTATTACTTGTGGAGCTTTATATTATGTAATGCGTCTGGTAAAATTTCTTTGTTCTTATCATTATGAATTTTCTTTAATTTTGCCAAGAGATTAGGTAATCTACATGCGTATTCCCTAACTAACTTCAAACATATATATAAGTGCAAGTTTACAATTATTTTTACATTTTGAAATTTATAATTTAGTAGATTTGCTTTAGGTGGTGGATGCAGTTTTATTTTCTTAGATTTGTTGAAAAAAATATATATCTATATACATATTTTATTATTATCAATTTAGAAAATTAAAACGATATCATTTATTTGAAGATAGATATATATTTATTATTAAAATTTATTTTATAAGTAAAATTTATGATATGGAACCCATTGTGAAACAAATTAAATAATTCATTACTATATCATAAAATGTATATATTTAAATTATGTAATCAAAGACTTCTTAATTTACATTAGGCAATAAGAAATTATCCTCATTTTCCCCGTGAGCTAGATATAAATTAATCAAGTTCTTTGTAAAGTCCACTCTTTAGCTTGATCGATGAAGATGTGTAATCGGACGGGTAATTCACTAATGACTTTCAAAATTCTAAATAAGTCATTAAACCTACATATGGAATTTCCTATTTAAATTTTTTTTTCTGTAAGCCTAAATTTTACTTTACGTAGTCTAACAAAATTTAACATGAGAAATTTATCAAAAGTTACGAGGAAAACAAAAAGAATAATACTTAATTTGTTTTATAGTACCTGAGCGCCACCATGTCCATCATAAACGGCAAAGAAATGAACAGGCGAGACCTCACCGGAAGTTCTAGAACCAGGAGCCGTACAACCACCCACGTGATAGCACGTGCGAGACATAAAAGCCGGTACAACGGCCACGGCATCCTCCATCTCCTTTCGTCTCCCGATAACGGACGTGAAACCCCAACTAACCGCTCTATTATTCCTCCCTACACACTTCTTCTTCATTCTCAACGCCGTTTCCACCATCACTGCGGTTTGCTCATCCTCAGCCGCTGCCGCCGCCGGAACCTCTCCAGAGCTCCCGCTCAGAATATCACCAAACGAACTCGTCGTTGTGCTTCTCGAGTCGTCCGTACTTGTGCTGATTATGGAAGCTAAGCTAGACAAGCTCGAACTCGTGGAAGAAGCTAGGGTTTCGTACTCGGAGATCAATGAGTCGACTCGCTCTAGTTGTTTCTCATCGTCGTCGTCGTCTACTCCAAATGGTCCCATTAACAAGAGACTGAAAAAAATGGGAAGAAGAATAAGAGAGTGATGGCAACAGATATGTAAGGAGGACCAAAAAGACTAATTAGTTGTAGAGTGACACGTGTGTTCGTTGATTTTTAAACGACAAAAGCTGTCGTCGTCGTCGTACTCGTTACCTTTTAAAATACTGTAGCCACGTGTACATTTTAAAATCTGACAAATTCCACGGTAGTCGTTGTGATTTTGTCATTGGTCAGAAGAGGAAATATTCCGTGTCTGTGAATCCTTAGCAAGGTCTCCTGCACCCCAAATCAAATTCATGGATGGATATAATAAAACACCCAACAAAGTTATGGCAAGAAAGGTCCTCATTGTTTCTAACCATCAATGTTCCGATCATTCTAGCTCACCCTAACTGTTATTTTTAATTTTCAATGCTTAGATTAGAATAACTTATTGCATCATCGATACAAGTTTCTTAATAGAGTTTTTAACAATTCTCTCTTTGGTATATTGACGATAATTAAGCGAAGAGATAAAAAATAAAAAAATTCATCAACTAAAAGACTCATATATTTCAATGCAAAAATATTAAATAAGGTTTTTTATATACTATCTCTGTATTTAAATAAATAACATTTTGAGAATTTTTACACATATCAATATCATCAATTTTAATACATTAATCATCATTACTTTATAATATTATCATTTCTCTCTCTTTATTAAATCATTAAATGTTTATAAAGAGATGATGAGTGGAGAAATAAAAATATGAAAAGTGCATTGATATTTTAAAAAAGTCATTTATTTAAAATTAAAAAATAAAATTAAAAAAAATTATTTATATATGGAATGAATAATTTTAATCATTAAAAAAAATTTAAAAAATAAATAATAATAAAAGAGATAATATATGACAATAATATAAGATAAAAAATTTATTTAAAATTAAAAAATTATCCAAACTTATTTTGTTATAAAATTTTTTTTTATTGATTTATATGTCATCTAATAAAATTTGAAAAAAACTTGGACAGGAAATTACAAATGTAATTTTTTAAAAATACATGTGAACATATTGAAACGGAATTTAATTTTGTGAACAAATGTAGTCCGACCGGCAATAAGGTTGCCGGTCGGACTGATTAGTTTTCTAATTAATCATTAATCCAAAACCGGCACTTATGTTGCCGGACGAATAATACCAAACCGACATCCTTGATGCCGGTCATGTTAAAAAAAAAAAAAAAAATTGGACCGGCATCCTTGATGCCGGTCATGCATGAAAATAAAAATCCACAGTTTGGCCATTATCCCATGTAACGGGGGAAACTATAGATACAATACAAAGACAAATTAGATAGAAAAAAACACACATAGAACATTGAATAAGAATGATTAATTAGTCAAGGCACATAATAGACAAAAGGCATTCAAAATGCCGGTCAACATTGGTTTTTTAATGCAAAAGTGATGTTGGTTTTGCATTTTAATCACTAAGGTTTATGTAGTAAATTTTTTTTTTAGTCAAGACCGGCAGCCTAACTGCCGGTCATGTTAATTTTTTTTTTTTTTTAATTTTCATGCATGATCGGCAACTTTAATGCCGGTCTTGCAACGCCAATACCGGTTTTGCTTGCTAATTACGGTGATTAGTGAGATCGGCAATAAGAATGCCGGTCGGACTAAATCATGTTCACCTTTCCGTCCTACTGTTCACAAAAGTAGCGCACCCAAAACTTGGATGATTAGTCTATTGTGAATCGTAGGTGGTAGGATAAGGAATCTAAGAAACATGGATCCCAGACGACAGAACGTCACTGTTTTACAAAATAGCAACGTGGCGATTATCCACCGCTGTGGGACCAACACATTTAGGTAGAATTGGGAACTTTTTCTGGCGAGAAATAATGTGATGTGGGTTTAGCCTAGCTAAAGAGGACACGTTGAGAGGCTGATTAATAAGTCCATATCAATTTTAATACAGTAGGAGTACATCCGACTGAAATTATCGTACGAGTAATATTGACTGTTGCGATTGCGAATAACATCAATAAAATAAAATGTTGCGGATAGTCATGTTATTATTGTACTAGGTATTCGCCGATATCGAATTGAATATTTATTATTTATAATTTTATATATTGATATATGAGTTATATTTAAAAAAATATTTTTTATGTATAAATAGATGATATTTTGAGAGAATTTTTTTAAATAGATGATGTTTTTAAAATTTTAATGTATATATATTTTTTTCATTGAAAAAAAAGAGGATATTATTTAAATAAAATAATAAAATAAAGATAAATTTTATATTGATATTGTCAACGCAAATCAAAACGTCTTCTAAATCAATAGAGAAGTAATAATCGATAAATCATATAAATTTGAAATTTAAATAAGTATAATGTAATTGTTTTTTTTTGACAATCTAATGTAATTGTATTCAGCCTTTTTCTTTTTGAAGTAAATTTGTATTCAATCTTAAATCATCAAATTCAGAAAGCAAATCATAAATCATATCATCAATTGTTTTGGCTGTCATTTGACTTATTTAATCACACGACACGTCATTGGACCTAATCAGTCAATGTACGACCAAAAGAAAGAGATGGTTGATGTGTCCCTTTTCGTAGAGGATTAGTAAATCAGATTCAGCGGCGTTTTGTCAACTATCCGCCTAAATGGAAAAAGAATATATATAACGCCGACGAGCAGTGGGCCATCGACAAGTGTCCCAAAGTCAAAATATTTTAACCACAATGTCACCATTTTCGTGGACATTAGAATTTCACAGCCAAAATATGCTTTACGTATGCTACCTACATGATTATGGTTTGGATTTTACTCAAAATTGAATCTACTTATATGATCTGTAACCTCTTAGCTAATCAGTCTATTTGAATGTCGGACTGTAAATTGTTTCCTATTCCAGCGATAGTTAGTTAAACCTTTTTGTGAATCCATCGGAATCGGACCAAAGCTTTTTTGTAAATATATATGAAGGAAATTATTATTAATAGAAATTTAGCTGGTTAAGTTTGATCATGTCAAATTGTGTATAAGTTTCGGATAAAAGTTATAGTCTTTTAAATTGGGTAGCACTTGTAGGTATTATCGAACAACATCATCCACAATCAAGTTATAAAAAAAATTATCAAAGTATTAAAACGGAATTAGAGCAAGTCAAAATTGGATACATACCATCCACCATTGGCACTAGAATAAAATAATACAAATATCGAAACAAAACAAAAAAACATATCAAATTATCTTCTCTATCGCTTATTCAATCATAACTGGACTCCAACGAGCAATGCTATGAGTTATGCGGCTGAATAAGAAAAGTGTTTGATCGCTGCTTCGTACCAGCACACGACCCACATGGTTATAAAGACCCGATCTTCCTATCAAGGAAAAACATCTTTAATATCACCATGTTGAATCATTTTCATAACGTCCCACCACCTTAATAAGCGATACATAAAACTTCAATGAACATGATCAACTATCTCCTCAACGTTTTCACAGAAAGAATTAACAATATCCGTAGGACTACTATGGAGTCTCGTCGGGCTGTCTGTAGTCGAGAGCCATAGTATGACCGAACAACCAAGAAGAATGTGATGTTGGCTTGGGGAATCAGACTAAGGCTTATTATACCTTTCAATTGTTTACAGAAGGAGAAAAAAAAAATTATATCGTATTTAAATCACTATGTTACAAAAACAAAGTAGAGTTTTATTTGGTTTCAAGGATTAATCAATAGTAACGATGGTATTGAATTGTTTGAATCAATCTTGGTGAACTCAAATCTATATGATCATTTATTATGTACTACGATGATTAAAAATTATCTTTTTTAAGTGAAATATGGTTCTTAATCTTTCTGGGTTGACAATCAATATGAAAGCATTAAAATACTTTAGGTCGATCGATTCAAGATTTGCAGGAACATGCATCGTCCTGATCAATGAATATAGCAAGGTTTCTATTTAATTTATTTTTCCTCCACCTAACAAAGTTTTTTCGCCTAGTATATATATTCAACTTTTGGACATGAAAATTGAGGAGAGTTTGATAAATTTTCAGGAAATGATTGTTTGAACTGATAATAAATTTTGGTATCAATTCGATAGCTTCATTGAATCGTATTTGCCTGTCAATTTCCTGGTTGACATTTCAATCATTTTAAATCTTTCTCCACATGAAGCTCGAGAATTAAATATTTTATTTCACTGGAGTCGTATTACCACTTAATTATAGTCGGCTCCATGAATATGGTAGTAGGTTTAAGTGTCATATTCTAAATGATGGAGAGATAACTGAAACGAGTATAATTAATTTTCTATGGAACAATATCGTGAAACTAAATACACCAAAATATAAAGATATATCATGATTATTATTAGTATGAAATGATTAAAATATTCTTCAAATCATAATATTTTTATCAATAATGTGTTTATTTTGATGTATATTAAAAAATATTTTCAAATCTAATAATTATAGAGGGCAAATGCAAGGGCATAAGTGGTGCCAACATATAATGAGATCATAAATGATTGAACCTTTTAACATGATGTTTAGCTAGGTTTTATTTGTTATAACGAGGCACTCATGAGAGCGTTGTCCTGATTTCATTTGTACATAGATCCCGGCCAACTTTATCTCTTTGCAACTTAATACTATAGTATATAGGAAACTTGATAGGAAAGTATTCGTATCAAAATATATTATATTTTGAATTTTTATATTTGACATAAATTATATATAAATTATTGATTAAATATTATTTTTAATTTTTAATATATAATTTTTAAATTATTGACATAAATAATAAGATGAGAGAAAAAATTTAATATATTTTAATTTAAATTAGATATAAAAATTATATATTTTAAAACAAAATAAAAAGTCTGAAAAATGTATATTGAGAGAGAGAATGCGTATATACTACGTCCGTTTCACAATATTTAATGTTTTGAATTTTAATGATATGGTTTAATTAATCAGATGCATTAAGAGTATTGTTTGAAAAAACAAATTATCAAACTTCCCCAAATTAAACATAACATCATGTATAGCTTTAAAAAATATTTTCATTAAAAAAATAACCTCATTATATATCTAATTAATTACACATGAATACCATTAAAACTCAAAACATCATCTATTGTGAAATATTGAAATATTAATTTGATAGAACCTAAAATCTAAAACATAATGTATTTTGATGTAGAGATAGTAATTCGAGTAATTAAACGTTTTACAATTAATAAACTAGATTTATTGTCATAATCTATATTTTCCAAAAAAGTTAATAATATCTTGTTTTCATATCAGTTTTACGGATATAATCATGTTACAACTATATTATAAAACGTAAAATATGAGTGTAGAACACAAAAGAGAAGCAAATTATTTGATTGAAGTCATGTTAGATTGCGCATTGGACATCAATCAGTGAGCTAGGAAATTTAAAAAAGCCAAAGTTCAACACTATTTTGTTGATGTTTCACGGCTCGTGCAATGCAAGAGATTGTGGAAAGCTTGCTTGCTTCAGCTAGCGTGCCATGAAATCAAACCAGAGAGAAAGCAAGTTTGAAGAGAAAGAAAATCACGAAGAAATGGTTTGCTGTGACAATGTTGGCTGGGAAAGTGTTCTTAGAGGTGTTGATCAAGCTTGAGAAGTTGGAGCAATCAAAATTGGGTCTTGAGAAGTCGAGCAGAGTTGAAGATGATGAAATCTGTAAAAGGATGCCAGTGGACATCGTGAAGAACTTAAGGATCATGGTGCAATTTTTCAAAATGTTGAGGGTCCGACTGTTGAAAATAGAGTTTGCTTCCCACCGACCGGAGATGGAATCGGCGGAACTCATGCGACTGCCGGTATGATCAGCAAGAGGTCGTGATCAACGACATACTCTCCAATTGACTCGAGTTTTCCTCTAGCGAAAACACCTCTTTCATTGGGGCTCTATCTTTACCGTTCATGTCAAATTTCCAATCTCTAATCTAATGAATTAGATTAGTTAAATTGATGTTATAGATAGCTTCGAGTAGTCCATATGAAGTTGTTTGTAGCATCGTTTAGTATTGCCAATGCTTGTAGTTCGTAATGTGTTCTTGAGTAGTTGAACTAGAAACCCAAATTTGGGAGTTTTTATTTTAAGTCGGTTTAGTTGAGTTTGTTGATCTTGTTTCGTCAAATATGAGCCGTTGAAGTTTTCTGGAAGGTTGAACCGAAATTCTAAGCTCCTATGAAGATGGCATTGTCAGTTTATGCTCTATTTTAGTCCTCTTTACATTTTCAATCGAAGTTGAAGAAGAAGTTTGTTTTTAATCAAGTTAACCTTTAGTCAAGTTCAGAGAAGTGTATTGATGGAGTTCATAAGCTGATGTGTTCTTGATCAATCTTGAATCAAGAAGTCAACCAAAAAGTCAACAAAAATGACGATTTTTGTAAAATTGCAGAAGATGACTCTGTTGTGAATTTGCTCAATTTTTATAGTATTACTGGCTCGCATACTTATCAAGGATTAGCCCAGAGTAAATTACAAGAAAGAAAATCGCTAGTGGATTCGTAGAGAAGAAGATTTGCAGAAAACCACTTATGGTTTTGTTTTTTTTGCAATTTCTATTTTTTTTTTTTTTTTTATTTTCAAGCTTGTAATCGATTTGTAATGAGCAAAAAATATTTGTACTAGCTATGTTTACATTTGGACGCCTCTGTAAACTCTTGTAATCGCCATTTTTACAGTTGAATCGAGCTAAACAATTTATCATTCCATTTTCATTATTTTTTAGTTTTGAAAATTTTTGGTGCATTGGTACTGAGAGAAACCTTACATTTTCGTCACCTAAATTAATTTTCTAGGTCCCAAACATTGAAACCTTTTAATTTAGGATCATTAAGCATTATATTCAAATCAAAATCATGGAGAAAATGATCATTGCTTCGGTTGCAAACATCATTGTTCATAGTTCTTGAGTTTTTCTGCTTTTTTATCTGCATTTCAGTGTTACTTCCAGCAATATCTTCATCTGAGTTGTTGCTTCACCTTGGTTTAGAGCTCCAGTTCATCCATCATTGGAATCTAGAGCCCTAGATTTGTCTTGGGAGCTATAACAAATGGCTCTAGTATTAATTAACTTGATAGGTAATAGTTCTCATCTTGATAAGTTTAAGGGAGAGGATTTTGATTTGTGCTGTGTTTTAGCCAAAGATGCCTTAGAAGGAGTTTATTATATGGGTGTTGTAGAGAATGGGGTCAGAGATCTACCTTCTGGAGTGACATATCAACAGTTGAATGAAGAACAAAAGAGAGCGCCCAAAGCCGAGGAGACCTATGGTCCCACAAATGTACAGGTCGCTTTCACAGCAGTGACAGTCCAAGTCAACCTTAAGGGCTTCCCTATATAAAAATCCTTCTTAGATGTCCCAGATAATCAAGTTTATCCATAAGAGACACACACGAGACTTAGGGCATTTATACTCTCTCTAGAAGTCGGACATTTCCCTCTCTAGACTTGAGATCTACCACGAGACCGCTCGGCTTTGTGGCGAGCCTTGTAGGCCAGCTCCAGGCCATAGACGCTCAAATACTCATACCTCCCATTCTGTTCTAAGTCCCAAATCCAACTCGAAGACTGGTCGAAAAGAGGCGCTTGCTCTCCACCTCTAACTCGTTTTGAATCCGGTCGAAACAACTTGAAAATCCAAATACTTTATTTGGATAACAGGGTCAATATATAGCCCTAAGTTCATTTCTAGCATAACATAGTATAGTTGAGATTGGATTAGTACCACTTACCCATCCGCCAATACCAACAATATACTGACCATATGCTTTATCACCTGTGTATACCTTATTAACTAAATGCCCACTCCGATCCTCCAAATGTCAAGTCCATTTCTCTATCTTTTTCAGGAAACTCCAAAATACTCAAAGCTTCAAGTCTTCGAGTGTCTTTGCTACCAGTAGCTTAAACCCTACAAAAGCCACAAATTAAAACCCAAATCCACAGCTTGTGTATTCTAAGGCTATTCTGACGCAACGTATTCGTTCCTCCATCATATTCCAATACACCAAGTGCATGTTTATGTCTAGATCCCATCACTGGTCAAATATATGTATCATGTCATGTTAGATTAGATTAGTAAAAATAAAATTTCACTTTAATAAATTCAATTCGAATTAAATAGATGATTTACCTAATCCTTCTAGTGGTGCCTTGTTGTCCCAACTACCAATACCGTCGACTCCTCCGCCCATTCCTCTACTCGATAATCCAGTTGCAGCTCTTAATCCTCATGCGAATTGCAACAACCCGAAATTGAACTATATGGTACAATGAGAATTGAACTAACGAATTGAATATACGACTATGCCGTATTATTATGTCGATTTATAATATACGTAATAAACTTACATTATTAAAATTCCTACAGAAAAATTTATCAATATATTAATAATTAAATAAATATATTTTTTAAGAAAAAGAAGGCTGAGTCACATTTTTGGGTATGTGGTTAAGTGCCACATATACTATAATCTATAGAAGAGGTGTTAAAAGATATAAAAGAAAAAAAAATGAAAGAAAGAAACAGAAAACATATATGATCATCTCCCGTTTCTCTCTTCAAACAAACCTTCGTCCACAAATCAGCATCCACAGCCTCCATCCGACCATCCCACGACTTGAGACCACTACCGTTGTAAATCTAACATCCGTACGATTTCATAGACACCAATCTCAGCCTTTGCCGTCATCGGAGAAGAGAGAATCGACCAAAAAAGCAGCCAGTTGTGTTGAAACGAAATTTTTCCTTGAACGTTCGTATTTCGTCCATCTCCTTCAACTAGGTCACCAGTTTTAGAAAGCATAGACAACGACGAATCAATACAGACCAACGAGAAGGTCTGCTGTCGTCTGTGAGGGAGAAATTGCCGGTCAAAGGGTTGGTCAACCAAAACCCTCGTTTGGACCTGAAATTTTAACTATTCGTACAAAACAATATTTATAATTTGAATATAATTTTTCTAGAAATATGTGGTGAGTAGAGAAATTATGGAAATTCTAGATTGTTTTGAGTAGTGTGATTTTTGCTGAATTATAAAAAATAGATATTGACCTGAAACCAATTGAAAAATATTCCTAAAATTATTTAGTATGATATAAAAATAGTCAGAGACCTAAATAACTGAGAAAACAAAATCGATAAATATTAAGTATAATCCATAGTTTTAAGTTATAGATTATCGATTTTATTGAATTTGAGATATAAAAATTATAGATAATTGATTATATAAAGAAGGTTAATACAGGAAATTAATTAGAAAATGAAAAATAACCTGAACAAATTTTAGTAAATATTTTGGATGAAAATATCCTTGAAAGAGAAACGTGTCGTTATAGGATAATCACCGGATTGATTCCGAGTCTAGTATGTTTTGATATGGTAAGGTAATGGAATAGATGTTTGAGCATTTATAATATATTTGCAGGACTATTAAATTATCATATTAACTAGAAAGAAGCATACGTTGATTGCGTAGTAAAGTTTTTTTTACAATAGTGATTGTTAAATGGATTGATTGCTTGCGACAATGTCATGAAAATGGGAACTTGCATTCTAGAAAGGAGCATACGTTGATTGCGTAGTAAAGTTTTATTTACAATAGGGATTGTTAAATGGATTGATTGCTTGCGACCATGTCATGAAAATGGGAACTTAATTTATGTTTTGCAAATGTGTTTCATTTGAATGGCACGACTTGGTCAAAATATGAAAAACTGGGAACCTTGAAAAAAGGCTTTTATTGAATGGTTTTGAAAAATGATATATGTATAGATATATTGATATGAAACTCATGGAACCCTATGGACCGACATGAGACGGTGAAGCTAGCTGTCTTATGGATTTGTATCGATATAGAGAGCTTGGCTTGAAAACGCCCTTGTATCCGGATAGACCTCGACTAAGGGTGGATACGCACACTTCCGGCCCCTTAGATTTTATAGAAGAGTGTTTGAACTTCGGCTTAGGTTTGGCCACAAAAGCCTTAGTTCTGTTAATTTCACTGAATGGTTCCAAATGGTTAATGAAAATGGTTTATGGTTTGATTTGATAGGATGGGCTGATATATTTATATATGTATATACGATTTGCTCAAACATATTTTATATCTGTGAAAACCTATTGTTAATGGGATTTTACTCACTAAGCATTATAGCTTCTGTTTTTCAAAACTTATTTTCTTTCCCAAGTTGATTAGTTGTACACGAGGATCGGTGATTTGAGCATTCACCGGATTCTCGAAAGATCTTGAAGAAAGGTTGGAGGCGACGCTTAGGATTTCATTCCTCTCATTTTGTAATAAATTATAAAACTATTGGCTCTACTAAACCATTAATATTTCCGCTATTGATTTAGATATAAGTATTATATTGAAAATGAAATTATTTTACGTCAAAGATGTGCAGCACCCATTACGAATCTCTTTAAGGGAGTCTCGGTGGGGGTGCCCACAATTTTTGGTACCAGAGCCAATGTTTTATTCAAGTTTACTAAGTTAGTATACTAACTTAGAAAAACTTTGTTTAGTTTTCAATTCTAGAATGCCGCCGCGTAGAGGCAGAGGTGGAGATCGAGGCTAAGACTGTCCGCCTTTTGATAGGAATAGGAATGTGAATCACCACCTTAGCACGTGCCTTCTTCTCCGAAAAATATTATGTTGATTCTAGCACCACCACCTAGGCATAGTGAAAATGCCTGATTTTGAGATTCAGGGAGGTGGGTGCCAAGGAATTTCATGCTACTGAAGGCGCTGCCTTATGGATAGAGCAAACAGAACGACATTTATTGGCTTTTCAAACAACCCGAGAGGAGGAGATGTGTTTAGTGCAATTCCTCATGGTAGATAATGCTTTCATCTGATGGAAAGGCTTGAGAAGGAAGTTTTCATGTGAGATTACATGGCCTCAGTTTAAGAGGGAGTTTGTGTCACATTACTTCCCAAGACATCAAACAAAATAAATGAACAGTGACGGAGTATAAGAGCGAGATAGAAGATAAGGCGATGTTCTTTGAAGTAGCCGATGTTATTCTTTTAAACTCGATGGAAGATAAAGTTCATAAACTACGAGATTATCGACCATGAAGGTCATGAAAGGTAAAAATTTGAGCTTATGGATGCAATAGTAATTAATGGATCATGGTATGACAAGATGACCGACTAGGGATCAATGAAATATTTTAAGTCGTACACGCAAAAATGTTTTATTAATAATCAACTCGAGAGTCATTTTAAATAAATCGTTTTCATAAAACTCATTTTAAATTGAGAGGCTCAGTTTTGAGTTTTTGAAAAGTCGAGTTGAGAATTGATCCATATGAGGTTATTCAAGTCAAGTCATGTTCAAGAAGAACGTCATTTATCAGCAACTTCAGCCTATTTTATGGATTGTACGAACCGTGTGTTTCGACCCTACTTGGATAAGTTCGTGATTGTGTATATAGATGATATCATGATTTATTCCAAGTCAGAAAAGAAGCATGAAGAGAATTTGAGATTAGTGTTGCAAACACTTCGGGATCACCAACTATATGCTAAATTTAGCAAGTGTCAGTTTTGGCTAGAACAAGTAGCATTCTTGAGTCATGTTGTGACCATGAAATCATGGTTGATCTGGCGAAGATAGAAGCTATCAATAACTGGAAAGTTCCAATCACTGTCATTGAATTCCGAAATTTCCACGGATTAGCGGGTTATTACAGAAGGTTTGTTGACAAGTTTTCTTATATAGCAAGCCCTATTTAAGCCTTGACTCAAAAAGACGAGATTTATATGGATAGATAAATGTGATCAGGCATTTAATGAGTTGAAGAGTAGATTGACCTCTGCTCCTATATTGACTTTGCCTACGCCGGACTAAGAGTAAGTTGTTTATAGTGACGCTTCTAAGAATGGGTCGGGATGTGTGTTGATGCAAGATAATAAATTTATAGCCTATGCTTCCCGTCAACTTCGTAAGCATGAACATATCTATCCTACACATGATTTATAACTCGCAGAATTTGTGTTTGCACTTAAAATATGGAGATATTGTCTGTATGGCGAGAAGTGTAGGAATTTTAAGGATCATAAATGTCTGACGTATATTCAAACACAGAAAGATCCAAACATGCGTCAAAAAAGGTGGATTGAACTTCTTAAAGACTATGACCTGACTATTGACTACCATCCAGGCAAAGCAAGCGTTGTTGCTGATGCTATAAGTCGTAAATATTCAAATCCTATACTGAGTTGTTTACCTTGTACGCCTATTCCTTGTTAGCGGAACTCTGGAGCACATGTGTTAAGCTAGAAACAGATGAGAGAGATTCCTTGATTGCTGCATTTGAAGTCAGGCATCATTGTTACAAGATTTTCATACTGCTCAAGACACAATCCACGTATCCAGAAATTCTAACGCGATCATTAAAGAGAATTTTCCAGGATACCAATTTGATTAACATGATTGTGTGCGATGTGGAAATGCACCATGTGTACACGATCGATATGATCTAAACTAGAGCATCCTAGAAGAGGCTCATAACTCTGCTTCTACTATGCTTCCAGGTATAACCAAGACGTATAGGTCCATCAAGGGAAGTTATTGTTGGCCGAAAATGAAAAGGGAAATAGCAGAGTATGTCTTTAAGTGTTTGACCTATAAACAAGTTAAAGCTGAACACTGTAGTCTGGGAGGAACATTGCAATCTCTTCCAATTCCGGTATGGAAATGGGAGGATATTATTATGGATTTTGTGAGTGGTTTTCCCAAAACCTCTGCAAGTCAGGAGGAGATATGGGTCATAGTTGATCGTCACACCAAATCAGCTATGTTTCTACCACTTTCAGCATCTGCAGATATACCCAAATTTGTTGAACTGTATGTTAATGAAGTAGTTAGACTTCATGGTGTGCCTAAAAGTATAGTGTCAGAATGAGATCCCAAGTTTACATCTAGACTTTGGGAGCAGATACAAAAATGCCATGGGGACAAAATTGAAATTCAGTACAGCTTTTCATCCTCAAACCGATGGACAGTCAGAACGGACCATACAAACTTTAGAAGACATGCTTCATGCATGTGTTCTTGATTTTGAAAAATGTTGGGATTAGCACATCAGGTTGATATAGTTTGCTTATAACAACATTTACCAATCTAGCATTCAAATGGCTCCATTTGAAGCTTTGTATAATAGAAAATGTCGTACTCCTATATGTTGGGATGATGAAGGGGAAAGACCACTCGTAACCACTAGGGAGATTAAACAGTCTACATATAATGTAAGATTGGCTAGAGAGAATATTTGCAAAGCACAAGATAGACAACAAGCCTATGCAAACAAAAGGCATAGACCTTTAGAGTTTGTAGTTGGAGATCAAGTTTACTTGAAAGTATTCCCTTGGAAGGGTGTGCTTCGCTTTGGTAAAAAAATAAAACTAACTCCACGTTACATGGGTCCGTACAAGATTATGGAAAGGCTAGGCAAAGTTGCTTATAAACTTGACCTACCGTCTAAATTGCAAAAAGTTCATCTAGTGTTTCATGTGTGTATGCTTAAAAAGTATGTGCATGATCCTTCTCATGTCATAAAGAACCCTCCAGTTATAGTTCGTGAAAATGCGTCTTATGATGAGAAACCTGTAGCTATTCTTGACAGATGAGAGAAACAAGATGGTACCATTGGTGAAAATGCTATGGAAAAGTGATCGAATTGAAGAACAAACATGGGAGACTGAAGAAAATATGCGAAAGCAATGTCTCTACTTGTTTGTTTTGCAATATTCCTACTTGATTGTAAAATTGTGAAATTTTAATGTGTTTGTGGTTGTACTTTGCTGTGTTTGTATGTGTGAATCAACTTTGAATAAAAATTGATGTTTGAGCAATGCAATATGTCTCCTCCTGACTGAACAAAGAGTTGATCTCCTTTTGTTTCGGATTTTCTTGATAACATTCTTTGAATTTTGAGGAAAAAATTCTTTCATGGGGAGAGGAATTGTAACGACCCGAAATTGGATTATAGGGTGCAATGATAATCGAACTAACGAATTGAATATACGACTACGCCTAATATTATGTCGATTTATAATATATGTAATAAACTTAAGTTATTAAAATTCGTAAAGAAATATTTATCAATATATTAATAATTAAATAAATAAATAAATGTTTTTTTAGAAAAAAGAAGGCAGGAGCTGAGTCATATTTTTGGGTTTGTGGTTATGTGCCACATATACTATAAAGAAGAGGTCTTAAAAGATATAAAAGAAAAAAAAAAAGGAAAGAAACGGAAAACATATGATCATTTCCCATTTCTCTCTTCAAACAGACCTCCGTTCACAAATCAGCATCCACAACCTCCTTCCGACCACCTCAGGACCTGAGACCACTACCGTTGTAAATCTAACATCCGTACGATTTCAGCCTTTGCCGTCGTCAGAGAAGAGAGAATCGACCGAAAAACCAGCCAGTTGTGTTGAATCGACGTTTTGTCTTGAACTGTCGTGTTCTGTCCATCTCCTTTGACTAGGTCTCCAATTTTAGAAAGCATAGACAACGATGAATCCATACAGACCAGCGGGATGGTCTGTTGTCGTCTGTGGAGGGAGAAATCGCCGGTCAAAGGGTCGGTCAACCGAAACCCTCGCAGGTATTGAACTCATTTTCTTCTCAGAAATTCGTAATTTTGAAAATTTATAGTAAATCGACCACTAATCATATGGGCCTGAAATTTTAACTGTTCATACAAACAATATTTAGAATATGAATATAATTTTTCCAGAATTTTGTGGTTAGAAAAGAAATTATGAAAATTCTGGATAGTTTTGAGTTGTGTGATTTTTGCTGAATTGTAAAAAATAGATATTGATCTGAAACCAATTGAAAAATATTCCTAAAATTATTTAGTATGATATAAAAATAGTCAGAGACCTAAATAACTGAAAAAACAGAATCGATAAATATTAAGTATAATCGATAGCTCTAAGTTATAGATTATCGATTTTTTGAATTTGAGATATAGAAATTATAGACAATTGATTATATAAAGAAGGTTAATACAGGAAAGTAATTAGAAAATGAAAAGTAACCTGAACAAATTTTAGTAAATATTTTGGACGAAAATACTCTTGAAAGAGAAATGTGTCGTTATAGGATAATCACCGGATTGATTCCGAGTCCAGTATGTTTTGATATGGTATGGTACAGGAATAGATGTTTGAGCATTTATAATTTATTTGTAGGACTATTAAATTATCATATTAACTAAAACTAGAGTAACCTGCATTCTAGAAAGGAGCATACATTGATTGCGTGAAGTAATCAATATAAGGTGAGCAAAGTTTTATTTACAATAGTGATTGTTAAATGGATTGATTGCTTACGACCATGTCATGAAAATGGGAACTTAATTTATGTTTTGCGAATGTATTTTTTTTTAATGGCATGACTTGGTCAAAATATGAAAAACTGATAATCTTGAAAAGGTTTTTATTGAATGGTTTTAAAAAATAATATATGGATATATATATATTGATATGAAACTCATAGAACCCTATGGACCGACATGAGACAGTGAAGCTAGCTGTCTTATTTATTTGTATCGATATAGAGAGCTCGGTTTGAGAACGCCCTTGTATCTGGATAGACCTCGACTAAGGGTTGATATGCACACTCTCGGCTCTTTAGATTTTATAGAAGAGTGTTTGAACTACGGCTTAGGTTTGGCCACCAAAGCCTTAATTCTATTAATTCACTGAATGGTTCCAAATGGTTTATGGAAATGGTTTGATTTGATGGGATGAGTTGATAATTTATATATATACGATTTTCTCAAACATATTTTATATATGTGAAAACTTATTGTTAATGGGATTTTACTCTCTAATCTTTATAGGTTGTGTTTTTCAAAACTTATTTTCTTTCCCAAGTTGATTGGTTGTACACGAGGATCGGTGATTTGAGCATTCACGGAATTCTCGAAAGATCTTGAAGAAAGGTTGGATGCGACGCTTAGGATTTCATTCTTCTCATTTTGTAATAAATTATAAAACTATTGGCTCTACTAAACCATTAATATTCCGTTATTGATTTAGATATAAATATTATATTGAAAATGAAATTATTTTACATTAAAGATGTGCAGCACCCATTACGAATCTCCTTACGGGAGTCTCGGTAGTGCCCACACGAATGACGTTCCTTGCACTATAAGTAATCATGTCATTTCAGAAACACATGATCAGAGTTAAGAATAATATATTTAAGTCTTGTTAAAAAAAAATATATATATTTAAGTCTTTTCAAAAGCTCAATTTGACAGCTCACGTGCAAATTCAGGGTGAAGTGAAACCGACATCTCTTACTCATGCTATGATAGATAGTAAATTGAGGAAAACTATGTCTGACGAGTTTTATGTCTGATACGGAATGAAACCTTGGATTTGGTCCCGCCCACTCACTGCTCCAACATTCTTGGACGTCGATGGATCTACAAATCGAAAGGAATTCGGATGATCAATCAAAAGATTTAAAAGGATATAATCAAAGGCCTGAAATTGATTTTCAAGAGACTTTCAGCCCCTTTGTTAAAAAAGTCACAACTGAATTAATACTTGGCCTTGAAGTCACTATTAATTAGAAATTGCACAACCTAGATGTTAATAATGTTTTCTCCAAGGCCTACTTTCTGAAGATGTGTATGGTGCAGTCACCCATGTTTAAAGATCCTGACCGACCAGACCATGTATGGCATTTAAAAAAAAGAAACTATTTGCAGGTTACAACAAGCTCCACAAGCTTGATACCAGTCCTTGAAATAGTTTTGTATTGACTCCTGTTTTCATTTTCAGAATTCTTCCTCTTATGCTTCTCTGTTTATTCATATGAATTCTACTGCTATCACTATAATCATTGCATATGTGGATTATATTATTATTACTGGTGTAGTTCTAGTTATATTGATGGTTGTGTTGCACCCTTAGCCAATCAATTTCTATCAAAGGCTTGGTCACTCGAACCTATTTCCTGACATTGAAGTTATAAGAAATATTGATGGCATCTTTTTGTCTCATTGAAAGTATGTTATTGATCTCCTACAACAAGCTAAAATGTGGACTCTAAGTCAGTTGTTACACCTATGGTTGTAGTCCAACTTTGATACTCAATTTCGGGTCTTTACTTTCTGATCCTAGTGAATATCGACAAGTTAGTTCTTGGAAGTCCACGATACCTCCTTCTTACATGACTAGACATTGCACTCGCAGTTAACAAACTTGTTAAATTTAATCATCAACCCACACATGGCACCTGGAATGCAGTTAATAGGTTGTTATGTTACCTTGCAAGCACACTAGATGATGGAATCCAGCTCTACCGAGACTCTTCGTCCACTATTTGCACCTTCCTGATGCAAATCAAAATTCCTTTCTCGATCTTCATGCATTTTCCAGTGCTGACTAGGCCGAAAATCGAGACAAGTTCCATTCCACTAGGGTGTATATTGTCCTTCTTGGGCGAAATCTGATCTCCTGAAGCTCTAGGAAGCAACAGTTGGTAGCTCAATCGTAGACGGAAGATGATGACTTTCATGTCGTAGACAATACTGTCGCCGAAATTAAATGGATTCAAAATCTGCTTTCTAGATTGGGGCTTTCTCTTCCTCGTTGTCCAGTAATGTTCTGTGATAATGCGGGTGCTACTCAACTTAGCTCAAACCCAGTTTCATTCCCAGATGAAGTTCATAGAAATTGATTTTCATTCATAAGGGAGCAGAATTGCGAGTTGCCCATGTTGGATCACCCGACCAAGCTATCGATACACTCACTCACTAAACCTTTGCACATACAACAATTTCAGTTTTTGAAGCTCAAGACTGTTATTTGTAAATGTATATGTGACGTTGTTAATAATAATACTTGAACTTTATCCTCACTCTCAATTATATTAACCGGAGCACCGTAATAACATTGTAATATGTAAAAATATTCAGAATTTTGTTTAATCAAAATCTATTATTGTTTGCGTAACAACGGGGTGGTGGCGCAGTTGGCTAGCGCGTAGCTCTGATAGGAATATTATTGTTTGCGAGACACTGAATTGGGAGGAGGACTCTGTCACACAGTGGCAGTGGAATTGAAAATTTGAAATGAAAAATGGGAAACTCAACGGAGGAGAATAATTATTAAATAATCTATTTAAAAGAATAATAAATTTCCAATTCAGTCGCCACTTATGAAACCATGTTATACATAACAATATTTTATTACCATATTTCATATACAAAATTTTTTAAAATAAATTTGATTCGATAATAAAATATATAATTGAAAATTGAAACAATTTAAATTTTATACTTCTTTTTGTTTATAAGACAAGTCAGTGGGCAGAAATTTCGAATATTTAAAAGTATAGTAAAAAATTCCCATACTAACCTATATCAAAAAAAGTTTAATTATTTGTGAAGAATTTGAGAAAAAAGAAAAGTTCAAAAAGAATTCAAATAGGAATATATAATAAATCAATTGTATTTATGTTTGCTTTATCTCAATAATTTTAATTCTATTAAAATTTTATGTGTCCAGATTTGATTTGACAATAAAATCTGCAATCGATAATACGACAATAATGTAACATTTCATCATAATATAAAAGCCAAACTTTTCATTTCGTCTAGACCTCAAAATTGATTGAATCGGCCGTATCTTATATGAAATGGAGAACAAAATTGAGTTCTTCCAATAAAAAATTTTAATGTCCAGTTGAATCGTGACATGCGATTTCTATTTTTTTCTCTATTTATCATTTAAAAATAAAAATAAACTCTAATAAGATTATAATTCTAAATATAAAGTCAAAAGAATTACTATTGATTTGTTATATATTCCTAACTAACTAGTGTTCTAAATTTAACTTTTTTCCCTCGTATAATATTTTACATACGTTTAAACATTATTTAATTATAAACAAATTCAACGGACGAACTCATAGACTTGTATATGCTAATTACTGAGTTCGCTGATATAACCTAATATATCGATAGGCTTGGAAAGTTGAAAGCCGACCAGAGAGCTTTCTCAAGCATTACGTACATATATCCCGTTGCCAAACATGCACTCCCTCTTTATCGCGCTTAGAATTTTATAACTACAACGACTACATGTGAGACCTATAAATAGATAGAGTACTAGTAAAGAGAGAAATTTGAACATTTGTATACACACTCTAGCATCATAATCTTGTAATCTTCATCTTCTACTATCAATAAATCTACTTGGTATTTTCTAGAAAACCAAATTAAAAAAAAATAAATAAATAAATAAAAAATAAAAAAAAATGAGACTGATCAACCCACTCAAATGTTGTTTCGGGTAATGTCGGGAAATTCTTTGGAGACATGATAACTGAGAAAGTGATCGAGGCGAGTAAAAAAAGTTAAAAGACATAATAACTATGCATGCTGCGAGCAAACATAAGGAAAAGCAGCAATTCGCAGGACGAACGGATGCACTAACTAGATTTCTTTCAAAGTCGGCCGATAAGTGCCTACCATTCTTTCGGGTGTTAAAGAGGAATAAGGTTTTCAAATGGAATTTGTGATAAGGAGTAGAATAGATCTATTCATGCCTTTTCAATCTTTGGAAGAAGGTTTTTGGTCCCTGAACAATATTATCCCTAAAACTAAATTTTTTTGCTGGAAGTTATGTATGATGAAATAGTAGCTAGCTAGTGACCTGGTGATAGTTGTTATAATTGTTGAGATATAGATATGAAAGTTCTGACTAGTTATTGTACGTGCGTCGTGTTCATGTAGCAAAGAAAACCATTTGCGTTTTCAGAGGCTTAATACATTAGTCTTTATTTATTTGTTTATGCGGAGAAGATTAAATATGCAAATCATTAATTGTTAAATGTATATTTTTAAAAATTTATCCAATTATTTCATAATTAGGAAGTTTTTATTTAAGATACTAGTCAGTGGGTCCGTCAACAGACGGAAATTTCGTACCTTTAAAAATAAATAATTTAAATATATAATAATTATTTATATTAAAAATTATTAAATTTATGTCAAATGTTTTATCAAAAGAAAATTATTTTAACTTTAAATCAATTAGAATTATTTTGATTTTATTTTAAAATCTACAATCCTATTAGAATTAAAAATTTATTTTGTTTGAAAAATAATATATGTCCGTTTTAATTAATAATAGAAAAAAATATAGCGGATTTTTATTAGGAATAATCGTTTAATAATAAAATTTGAAAAAAATAATATATATTTTAATTTGATTAGGAATAATTTTTTAGCATTATGTCCGTTTGAATAAGAAAAAAGAAGATGTGTCCGCTTTAATTAGGAATAGAAAAAAATAATATAATGGATTTTAATAGGAAAATATTGTTCAATAAGAAAATTAGAAAAAAAATATAGTGTATTATAAATTTATTAGGAATATGTTTTTATTGTGTTTTGATTTTCTAATTAGAATAAGAAAAATCATAGACTTAAAATTATAATTTGAAACTTAATTAAACTTAAAGTTCTAAATGAAGAATATAGTTTAATAAAAAAATTAGAAAAAAGTTAATATATATTATTATTTGATTAGGAATAATTATTTTTAACAATATGTCCTCTTAAAAAAAAGAAGATGTGCCTATTTTAATTAGAAATAGAAAAAAATAATATAATGAATTTTTATTAGGAAAAATTATTTAATAAAAAAATAAAAAAAATATAGTGTATTATAATTTTATTAGGATTTTTTAAAATAATGGATAGGAAAGTGATTAGGAATAAAATTATTATATGAGAAAAAATTAATTAATAGAATTTAATTAAGAATCATTATGTGTTTATTAGAAAAGGAAAAAAAATATATCATTGACTTAAAATTGTAACTTGAAATCTAATTAAACTTAAAAATTTTATATACATATATTAAATTACTATTCATTAATAAAACATTATGTATCGGATGTTGATTTTGACAATAAAATTTGTAATTAAATTATAATTAAGAAAAATTAAAAAAATTTCTCTAATGTCTACAAGATTTTCCCTAAAATTGGACCATGAATGAAAAAGGCAATGACTTAATTGGCCTAATGAGGTTCGGTACGGTAACCGCATTATACAGTATATCGGTTTCTGCAAAAAGAAAAAAGAAGAAGCACAAAAAGTTTGAAGGATATTTTGCTATAGCAATTTGCTATACCCTTCGATTAAAAGATAATAACAAATATATAAAGAGAAAATATTTATAAATTATCTTTAAATCGCGTTTGTTTGTAGATTTTTTTTCCCGGATCTAAAGAATTATCATCGGGAACGTTACTTTTTATATATACATAAATAAATTGTATGCTTATTAGTAATTAAGTTTAATCATCGATTCTCGTAATCTAACAGCTGCATGTAATTACTCTCAAATTCAGATTGAAAAATTTTATATCTAGCTAAACTCTAGTTTTCTTATCTCACAACTGATTCTATCACTTGCGTAGAAATTAAAGATTTTTAGACAGAAAATTAAACTCGATCAAATAATAGGAGCATCAATTATGTACAAGACTTAGGTGTTGGCCTATATATGTTTGGTTTGGTTTATTGGTCTTTTTAATAAAATGATATTTGGATATTTATAATCTAATCAGCATATAATAGAAAGAAAAAAAAAATTGACTTCGTTATTTATTCATCTTCAAAATTAACGTTTCTATTCAAAAGAAAAAAGAAAAAAATTAGAAACAACAATTCACCTTGCTCAATTCAACACTGGTTGACTCGTCTCCACCACGTGCGCCCCGCACGCAAAATCACGTCACTCTCTCCACCAGATTGAAACCTCCACCACCAATGCCGCCAGATCTAGCCGTTACTCTGAAAATTAAACCTGCTTTGGTAGCCACACCAACACATCTCCGCCGCCGCCGCCGCCGCCGCCACCACCATATCTCGCCTCCTCTATCTTAGATCTTGTTGCCTAAAAGTTTCGATTTTTCTGATTTCACACTAGAAAAGAGATATTGTGGGATTAGATTAGGTGTTGTCATCGTCGTTGTCGAATTGGTTAAGTGGGCAGTGGCAACTCGTTTCGGCGTCAATAGTATCCGGTGGTGGACTGGTGGTTTATACGATGAATATATTGAGGTTATTTATTTTATGTTAGAATATGTTATGGGTTAGGGGAGACTATGGCGTCGAGGCTTAGAGCACCACCAATGTAAGTTTCTTATATAGAGTTTCTTAACGATTTTCTCTCCATCACATTGACGACAACTAAGCAGAGAGAGAAAAAATTAAGAACTCATCATCTAAGAAACCAAATACTCCAATGCATGAATACTCAATAGAGTTTCTTATATACTTTTAATCATAAAATAAATAAAAAATAATAGGAAAAATAATGTATGAACCAATCAAATAGGAGAGGGGTGAGTTTCTTATATAAGAAACTCACAATTGTAATCATTTGAAAAATAAGAATCTTACTCGTTACTTCAATGCATACAAGAGTTTCTTGTTAGCTTATGTGTCACATAAAAAACTTCCAAAAACTTGCATTGGAGGTGGTCTTAATTTGGCTAACAGAATTAATTATTCTGTTTATGCGGGTGTTTTTGCAATATAAATGACTGAGGGAGAATTTTAATATCCAAATATCATTTTATTAAAAAGACCAACATGCCAAGTATATTAAATCACAATACTTAAATTTTGCCCATCAATTATTATCATAGTAGGCTTAATGTATATTTGTTCACATTTTATCTATTCTTTATCCAGGACCTTTATTGATGATAATGGTCATATTTTTTATCCATGTCCTATATTGATGATATTGGCTCCAGGGCTGGATTTACAGGGATACCGAGGGAGCCATGGTACCCCCAGCTCCAATCGTCGGAGCTAAATCTTCATGGGGAAGAAGAGAAAAAATGTTAATAGTATCTATATATATTAAGTTCCATTAGCAACACAAGGTAGACTTTGGCACAATGGTAGTGTGTGCGTCATTCAATAGGCCCTTGGTTCCAATCATGATATACACGCTTTGCTATTTTTATTTTATTTTTAGTTTAGTTTTCTTTATCATCTAAATATTAAGATAGGTGATATACCTCGAGGCCTTCTGCTTTTAGCATTCCTAAGAAATTTGGTTTTGCAGTATATTTGATCCCTACTACATTTCTCATAACTGGTGTAGTCATTTTGGTATGGGAGCACATAGATGATTTTTCAATAATTCCCCTACTATTTATAATGACTTGAAAAGGCAGCGTCTCAATGCATGCGATTTTACTTGTAGGAACCTGCGGGCATTGCAAAGCCCTGGCAGCCAAAAACGGCTATGAGTTGAACTCTAATCAAGAGGTATGTTGTGGAGAACAATAAAGTGCATATTGTTAGAATATACTGAGACTTAAGTCTTATTATCTAAAACTAAGTATGGTATTTATTTCATGAAGAGTTGGTAGTTTACTCTTTAATTTATCTTGCCTCTGTCTTGGCATGTGCAATCTCAGAAGTTCTGCTCAAGTGTACTACCTATAATTGATAATCAAAACTTGTATCACATATTTTATATAATAATAATGTTATTATTACTGATTGATACTGAAAAAGTATTGTCCATTTTCTTGAATCTGTTTTTTAATCATTGCACTTAACACTATGAGCATCAAGTTGACATCTATGCCTCTCTTCTTTTAATCCTCATTAGAATGTTTGCAGCAACATAAAATTTTTGTGACTTATGCGTCAGCAATGCCATCGTCTTAAAACATTGTATTGTTGGATGGAATTGGAAAACCCAAAATGTGGTTATAGTTATAAATATTGATCGTATGCTTTATTTAGTTTTTTAATTATTCATTCAGATTATCTTAAGATTTCATGAGAGGTTATGATTTTCATGGCTCTAAACTGTACCATTCTATTCAGAATCGCTAATTATTACAATTTTATTATTTTTCAGTGTATTCGGCTGTTATTGGTTTGGTGAGTATAAAGTAAACTTGCTATAAATAAATTATGATTATAATGATCTCCTTCTTTTTTTTTCTTTTAGCTAATCTTAATGGTTTTGTAGTAAGGTAGTTGTAGTTGGTGAGATGATGATTTTTTTTTTTTTTTTGCTCTGGAGGAAGGAACATTTACTTGTAGTATTATTTCTTTTTGAAATAGAAAGTTTCCTCCAATGAAAATAGCATCATATCATTATGTATGTAGGAAAAAACTTGAGTATGTCATGTCATATTGTGAGTTAATATTATAAGATGCATCATATTCATGTTCAAAATATAGTAACTATTAATTGCTAAAAGAGAAATTATCACTTAAATGTAGTTTTTAGATCTGTATGCCGATCAAACAACATTTCTTTCATGTAAAACAAAGACAGTTGTGAATAAAATGAAAGCTAAGTTTGTATATTTGTAAGTGAATGCTCTATGTGTTGACGCCGATACATTATCACATTCACATCTACTTTCATTTATGTTGATCTTTTCAGGTAGATTATGAGGAGGCTATTTTTCTGTGGCGTGTTGATAAGAAAGATTTTCTTCTTTGGACTATTACTTTTGTTACAATTTTATTTTGTGGTATTGAGATTGGAGTTCTTGTTGCGGTAAGTGTCGAATAGCTTACCACTTACTGTGGTTTGCATGGTTACCGTACTATTTTTTCACGTTTTTGCTCAAGCTTTTCATGTCAAGTTACTAGCCACAAAAACCCCAATTCTTTAATTATTAGGCACAAATCTTTTTTCACGTTTACTCTTCTAAAATGTTCATAATGGAAAAGAGAATGTGTCGAGTTAAATGGGTCATATGCAATGTCCATCTAAAAAATTGATTTTAAATGACCATTCATTTAGTCTCATACAAAAGGTGGGTAGATGGTCAGTCACTTTAACTGGTTTAAGGCTGCATGTCAATAAAATATAGAAAGATTGTGAAATCTATCCTTGATACATATTTTTTATAATGAAATTGTAGGTCGGAGTTTCTCTAGCCTTTTTTCATCCATGAATCTGCGAATCCACATATGGGTAAGTGGACAATCTTTTTTTACAGATAATGAGTTATTGATGTTCTCATTATGAACTAAGCATCTTCTGTTCCATGCCATGGCCCATCTTTTTCAAGCAAACTTGCCACTTTTGTTTCATTATTAGAAAATTTAAAAAGAGGAATCAGGATTATTAACCTGCCAATGCTCGGCAATTTGCATCTGGCTGAATTCACTAACATTATAATTTGGTTTCTACTGCAGCTATGTTGGGACGTCCTCCAGGCACTAATGTTTACAGAAACATTAAGCAATATCCCGAAACTTATACATACCATGGCATTGTTGTTGTTCATATTTATTTGACTGTCTATTTTGCAAACATGAGCCACATAAAAGAACGATGAGGGTCTTGATAATGAGTTTTTCATGTGAAGCATTTTTTCTTTTTGACTATGTCTGCCAAGTCGTGTTTGACTTTCAATTTTTTTATTATTATTATTTTTATTTTATTTTTATTATTATTATTTTATTATTAACAATAATTACATGAAGTTAGTGGGCAACCGAGATACTATCTGGGCGCCCACTCCCTTAGCAATAGCAAAACCTATCCTAGTGAAAATGTGAAAAGAGGCTCGCGCTCCAACATCCTGAGTCAAGGAGAATTCTCGAAACCGCTTGAGCAATATAACAGCACCCACCTCCAATTCACCTAAAGATGAGAAAGAGAAGGGTAAAAAACCATAACCCTTCGTTGTACACAAATTCTTGTACTTGACACACTTGCGCCGAGCAGCTTCCTCCACCACACGTCCAGGGACAAAGTCAGCCATTCCGAACTAGGTCAAGGAGAAGACCCAGTCAAATCAACACACACGTCGAGCCCCCTATCCCAAGAATAGAGCAGGATGTCCCCAGGGCGTAGGGGTCTATCATGACCATCAACCAAACTAATATCCACCTCCTTTCCCTGCAGAAATACCCGTGCAAAAACAAATGTCCAAAAGAGTGTCCACAAACAAGGTTATGTCGATGTTTAATGCCAACAAAACTAGCACATGACACTGCATGATCGCCAAAGGAGTCTCCTTCAAAAACCTTGGAACAGGCAGGGCAAGGCAAGGACACCCGGAACAATGGCACACCTAATCGGTAACTCAATACACACCTATAGGTACGGTCATTCATAGTCTGCCCTAAACCAGCAATAGGGACCGCACGGAGCCAGTCAGAGGTGTAAGGCTCCTGCTGAGACTTCCACAAAGCTAACTGACGAGGAGTTAATGAGAAAACTGATTATGAAGAAGCAGCAACCTTTGTGAAATAATATCTGCCAATTTCTTCATAAATTTTGGGACAGCGATCTCACTAGGGTCACATGGCATAGTAGAACCGGTAACCTCATTGAACACATCCAAAGCAGCAATGAAGGTAGAACCGGGTGACGTGATCCCAGCCGGACGGAGGAGCTAGGTCTGTAGATCACAGGTCTGTACACGGGAGGCTATAAAGGCATAATACAATACATCCGTAACGGCATATACACCCAGTCCCTTCGAAATGGAAAGGAAATGTAGTAAGTTGCCATTGCCACTCACCAAACCCAGGCCCAAACGCTGTAACAATATGCTCCAAAATAGAGCGTAGTGCAGAATCAAAGGAAGTCTGTGCCGAGACAAAGGCGCTAGGAGGGGAAATACGTAAGGCAAAGTAAAGCTTAGAGATGCCAGAACAAGCTCGTAGAAGAAACAACTCAGACTGGAGATCTCCAATCGTAGCGATAGAGTCCATAAGCTCGATGGTCCGATTGACTCTTCTCAACACAAGCTCAGTACAAAAATTCTGAAACGTACTAACAGGCTCCCCAAGGACCTTAACACCATCTAAAGGCCTAGCAATAGCTGGTGGAAAAATACCATGTTGCCTACTTCTTGGGTCCCACAGGCCAAAACAACTCGGTCCGATTGAGGCCCAATTTCCATGATCATCTTCAATACATCTTCCACTACCAATGTATCCCCCACAATAGTTCCTCATCCAAATACCAAGCATGCAAGCACAAATCAAAATAGTCCTTGATACGGCATACCAATGGGTGCAAAACAAGAGTAAAGAGCAAAGGACCTAATGGGACCTCCTGCTGGACGCCCTAACACGACTAGAGGTTGTGCTCTCCATAATACAAATGGGCGGAGAAGAGTAACAGAACTCAACCCACCGAGAAGAGCAGGACACTACAATCGTACCTCTCGTAACATGGTCCCACGGTTTACCATATTGAAAGCATTTCGGAAATCAACTAACAACATGGAAAGACCCACATCTGAACCACGGTCCTCCACTAGACGATTCAAGGCATGCAAAATAGCCTCCCTTCCTCCAGACACGCCAACCCCAAACTGAAGACCATCAAAATAACTACTCATAGAAGGGCCAATAAGAAATGCTCCAACCTTAGACACAAGACGTCTCCAGATAGTACCTACAGCATTCGGACGAATCCCGCCACCCGGCTTAAGAAGCGGAGTGAGAGGGGCACAAGCAATGTATTCACCAAGTACATGTGGGAAATTACCTTCCAAGAACAGATTCACGACTCGAGTGATAGAAGAGATCAACTCATCCGAAATAGCAACAGCCGCTCCACCCAAACAATCCATCAAATGCTGAGCACGTAAACCATCTCTCCCGCACGATGTCCCATGTGGGAAACCCTGATCATATCCAAAACAATAGATGACGTAGCACTGAGGGAATGAAGATTTGAAGATAAAGCCGGTAAAACAGGGGACGGAGCTGTAGGATGCTTGTCATGTAAGGCCTTTAGGGTGGTACTAAAGTATGGGGCAACACCAGAAGACGAAATAACTCTAACCGCGGCAAAATAGTGACCATCACCAATCTTCTTCTTACACTGTCTGACATTAAGCTCATTCACACTCATGTCCTCATCAACTGAAAAAGTCGGTGAATCCTCAGCTAAAGTCTCCCGCAAAAGCTGCAAATTACCCCCTGGCACACCCCAACCACAGATGGCGCTAGTAATACTCTCCTCCTGCCTTTTACGTCTCATAGCTGACCTACCTCAAGATTACTCTTAGGAGTGAAGACTTTAAGAGTACAAAGTGGAAGAGCAAGCAAGTTTACCCAACATGAGATGTCATCCGGTGAGTTAGAAACATCATCTAAGGCAGCCCGTAGAATCCGAGAAAATCCCAAACGATACCTAGGAGGAATAGATTTCACCGTGTGCAACCCCTAGCACAACAAACGATCAAGCAAGGCAACATTTAAAACACAACCGTCATCAGGCACAACAGCAACATCCAAATCAGTTGACGGAGCAAAAGGTCTTGAAAATCATAAAGAATAAATCTAACCACACCATCACCACAATCAGGGGGTTCCACAAAGTCAGACCCACTACCATGCTGAAACTTAGAGTGAAGTGTATGTGTTTTGAAACAGACCCCACATAACCAAATACCCATGCACTTAAACGTAATTTCAGCCTCAGAAAAAATAGACAAACTTGAAGAAAGAGCTTGTCTAGTAATAACTTTACCCTCTTCACTACAATACCGACTTCGAAGGTGGATGAGCATGGAGGACTTCGTAAGATCGTTCCCTCCACCATCTACACACCCGTAAGACCAACAAACGGGCAATGAAAACGGACAACATCGGGCATAGCCAAAATAAACTGCAACACGAAACCAATTGCAGTACTCGAACAATAACCGTTTGTACCAATTGAGGTGTGATCCGATACCGGTGAGATGTAGTGTAAGCGATGATGCATGCGAGATTACGACTTTTGATCCAATGACAGCCGCCAGATGTTGTGTTGATTGCATCATCAAACTGAATTCGTTTAATCGCCGTACCTCCACTTGATGATGATGGTGGTGGAAAGAAGACTTTATTGAATCTAAGAGAGAAACAACACCACGCTCCGATCATCTTCTTCTAATAATAATAATAATATTAATTCTCCATTAGTATTATTATTATTATTATTTCATTTTGTAAGAATATGAATTCGAAGTGGACAAATCCCCAAGACATGGACCAGAAATTGAAAGGATACATTTTTTAATTTTAGAGATGGCACGCAAGACTCTGCTCATCCTCTGGATCTTTATTTTCACATCATTAGTACTGTTTGTCTGAAGTTGAGAAGAATATTTGTTTGTTTCATATGTTTTTATATTTATTTTTGTACCTGTAACTTACGCAGACTCCAGTGTTGTTCAAGCTCTGAAAGATTAGTATCATGAGTACAAATCGCGTGATATTCAGATCATAATTTCCAATCCAAACAAAGAGGTTTTCTGTTCCTTATCAAAAGCCAGCCTGGTTGAGCTAATCGGCAAGGAATTGTACTTTGTGAGGGTGCACGATTCTGTTCAAGTCTGCCTTCAACACGTCCAGAGCTTGAACGAAACTCCTAAGTCGTCGAGTTTAGCAAACGATGATCGATCATTTTTCTCCCAAAGTTTTCAAGGCAAAGGGGAGGAGAAGATTCATCTTCTGCTGACGTGGAGTCGGGAGGGAATAGAAATCCTACAGATTCTCTGTCAACCCACTATTATTTGCACAAGCCATGAAATTCTTTATGTAATAATAATATGTTAATCCTAGGTTTTAGCGAGGCAATGCATATACGTATATATTATGTGTGTATGTAATTCATTCTTGAAAGGCTGAAGCTGTAAGTTTCCTTGTCTTGTAAGTATATATGTAATATGCTATTAGCATTGTACATATATATTTTATCTGCAGGAAGGGAAAACTTACAAACAAACATGTGGTGTTTTTAAATCTCAGCACATGAATATGATTAGTAATTAGGATTGCAACTTAATGATTAGTAAGTAAGATTGCATCCTTGCAATGATCGATCAGTTCAACTCACAAATAGAGTCTAGAAGGCGTTTGTAGTTGCAACTTGCAACGATGGAGTAATAAAATGGGTATTTTTTTAATAACAATAAAAGGGTTATAAATGGAAACTCTTTGATACTTTTTTTTTTTGAGATTAAAACTCTTTGATACTCCCGAAGTAAATATTTACATTTTAAGGTTATTTCACATAAACAATACGAATACATGTTTTTTTTTCCGTCTAAACTCATAAAAAATTAATTTGTGTTGATACCGAAATCAAATTTAAAAATAAAATCACTACTAATTATGTATGTATACGATAAAAATGTGATCTTATTTCATTTGAAAATATCGAATTTAGAACTATTTCCACCCACGTCGACGAATACACAAGATAACAATCAGGCAGAGAAATATTATTCTTATAAAATTATGAAATTGAATTGAATAAATAAATTATACTAGTTCGGTATTTGAATAGATAACAATCAGGCAGAGAAATATTATCTTTTTTACACATATTTATATCATCAATTCCGATACATAAACTATCTTTACTTTATAATTTTATCACTTTTCTTTCTCTATTAAATTATTAATTATGTGGGAAGAGAATGAGTGGAAGATTATAAAGATAAAAAATGCATTGATATTTTAAAAACGTCATGAATCATCTATTTAAAGACAAAAATATCTCTAAAAATATCATTTATTTATATACGGAAAAAATACCATCCAATTCAAATGAGAATTATAATCGTTATATATTTTTTTTTTACCTTCAAAACCCAATAGAAATAATTTTTTATAATGAAACAAAATCTAAAGACAAATTGGCAAGTGTGTTATGGGTGACTTTTTGCAACCTACGTACTTGCTTTCCAACTTTTACTTCTGTATATACTATATACATCATTGACATCTGAATCTGATCTATTTATTTTTTTTGTCCTCGATCTTAAAGCCATGTCCCATTTCTGTGTCAATTTCATTCATTACATAATACTACTAGTATACTCGATTTGAACAAAAAACTGAAAGTCAAAAGTATTAAACAATTCAACTTGTGCCACTTGCACTTTTTAATAGCACACTCCATTCGACCGGCCAGGCCACTTTGAGATATGGTCCACTAATAGAAAGTAACATTTGATTCTTGAATCAGGATTTGGTTCGAACCGACCGAAGAGTTGTATTTGTTCAAACTAGTCGCAGCTGCCAATCGGGATAAATTAAGAAACAAAGAAAGAATGAGTTTGGTTTGGTCAAATGCGATAATTAAAAGACCATTTCAAAATCCATTCCGATTTAGACAATCGAACCGAAAATTGACTTCCTATAAATTCACTTATCGTGAATTCAATCTCGCAAGCACTCCCAACTTTGCGGATATCATCCTTTTCTATTTTCTATCTATCTGACTCAGCCATGGAAAACTTGAACGACCTATTCGATCTCGATGAGGCCCTGAGTTTCCCTCTTGAAATTCCGAGTTGTTTCTTTTCTTCCGAACCGGACTGTCTAGTATCGGTTCCAGAGTTTGTAACACGACGGGAACATTAATAATATCCGATGAAGAGATTTGTTCGGTTTGCGTTGAAGGTTTTGATGTAAATAAGGAAGCGAAGATGGTAGCGTGTGGTCATTTGTACCATAAGGATTGTATAGCTGCTTGGTTCTCCAATTCAGATTCTTGTCCTCTCTGCCGCTGTAAAATTTCCTTCAACCCCATTTCCTAGCCCTCTCTCTCATTGTTCATTGTACTATAATTTTATTTTACTTAATGATCCCTGAGATTTAACAATAATATCAGCGTTGCCTGCTAAATATTGCAGTTCAAATTTAGGTTAACGGACTTGATCGTCAAGTTAAGATAAGTCAACGGACTCGCATTTATTTATACAGTATATTTTATAGTTCTAGGTAGGTCGTCGTTCTTTACGAAATTTAGGGTGCGTTCGTTTTGCGGTTTACGGATGCTCGAGCTGCTTCAGCTTGCTCCAAATTGTCTCGAAAAATGTGTTTTTTACTAAAAATGGCAAAAAAAAACACGTTTTTCGAGACAGTTTAGAGCAAGCTTAAACAAACTTAAACATGCTTAAGCATGTTCGAGCATCCGTGAAACCGCAACGAACGCACCCTTAGATTTTTTATTGGTTCATTTTTTTTATACAGCAAGGAACAATTTTATTAAGCTTAAATGGTCGAATAAAGTCGCGTCAATTTATCGATAATCTTCGGATGAAACTCCTCCAAATTGGAACTAAACCGTCGATATTATCGACTCATTCTGGGCAAAACGACATAAAGTAAAACTCATTGCTACAAAATAAACATCAAAGTCAGTGTCCCTTCCGCTTGTAAGACCACATCTAAATTCCCACCGATGAAGCAATGAGTTCAGAATTAAGCAGAGGAAACGGCTTAGTTAGATCCTGATATAATTGTGAAACAAAAGGATTGGAATATAAAAACCAAATCAACAATTGTGAAACAAAAGGATTCGATCCTGATATAATTGTGAAACAAAACTTGAACTCACACAAGCTCAATCCTGTCCTTTAATTATTATTTGGTAATCGTAATTTATTAGAAACAAAACAAGCACACGAACTACTTCCATATGACTAATATATCATACACATGATTGGATACAAAACCAACAATTGTTATGCGAAATTATTCTAAAGTTAACGAAATTTCCGGTATAGAGGGCTGTACATGCAACTCCTAGCATATGCAACAAGATTCTCAGGACGTGGGAGACGTGTAGCCAAACCTGCACGACAAGTTAAATTACCACTAGTAAAAGTGTAGTAACGTAGTATTCACGTAAAGTTAGTACTGACCGAGTTCATATGCCTTGGCGGCTACGTTAGCAGCTACATGAGACGATATTTCCCTGATTTTAGAGAACGGTGGATATATCAGTCCCTTTTCGAAATTTTCTTCCGTCACTTGACCAGCCAATGCTTCAGCTGTCCATATATTTGTGTCAAAAATTACATTACTCGATCATCAGAAAACAGAGCTTATTTCGACGCCATTAATTAATTTATCAAAGTGAGAATTTGCATGGATATAGGATATATATTTACTTACAGGCTACCAAAAGCATATCATCATGCACACGGATTGCTCCGGAGATGACCAAACCGAGACCAAATCCAGGGAAGATATACGCATTGTTGGCCTAATTAAGATTGATGAGGTTAATTAGAAAATATCCTCTCAATTAATTATTCATCAAGTAGCACATAGTTAACTAGTGAAAAATTTACCTGGCCAGGAACAAAAACCTTCCTATTGTATTCGAATGGATCAAATGGACTTCCGCTCGCAAATATTGCGCGACCCTTCATTTTGATAACAAAGTAATTATAAGTTGCTCATTTGTCTCTGGGTGGGACCGATGAATAAAATTGTTAGTTTTACCTTGCTATGAGTGTAAGCCTCTTCGGCTGTACATTCGGATTGTGTGGTAGGATTGGAAAGGGCCATTATCAGAGGTTTCTGCAAGTCGTTCAAATAATTCCCTTCATGTTCAAATTTGAAAATTGGATAATACAAGGGAGAGACGCAGAGAGCTTAAATATTATTACCTCATTGCAGGATGCCATGGCCTCTATCACTTCCTTTGTAAAAGTTCTTCCAACTCCAGATGATCCAATCAGAACCGTTGGTTTGATCGCCTGAGAATTTTCAATATATGTATGTCAATAATTAAAGGACTAATTCAACAAACAGAGTTTCAAAGTTAGCACTCACCTTGACAGCGTCTAAGAGATTATTAACAGGTTCGTGATCATGAGCCCATGGCTTCTTGAAATGCTGAAGTGATTCCATGCGGGAGCTCACAATCAATCCCTAAAATTAAAAAACAATAGTAATTCCTGATTAAAGAGCGCCATAAATCTTGATATATACTCTACTTATTTCCACTAAAATCATACCTTAGAATCCACAAGCCAGATCTTCTTGCGGGTTTGTTCCAAATTAGGAGCATTTGCCTAGTGAAAGAATATGGAAAAGAAGAACCGGAGATCAAAGAATAATCAATCTTTTTACTACAATCCCAATCAACGCCAATTATTAGTACTATTCAATAACTCAAAGCAGGCACTTCATTTGAGAAATTGTATAACTAAAAGAAGTTATGACATAGCCTACCTGTTTTGACATTTCGAGAGCAATAAGTTCGGCTATGCCTGTACCAGCCTGCAATTATCAAGTTCAAGTGGAAATCTCCAAATACTTGAAACAACTGAAAGATGAAAGGGGCATATGTATATATATGAAATGGCTTATATATTGAAAAGAGAAATCACCTCTCCAGCACCGAAGAACAAGAATGTCTGCTCAGCCATGGTCCCTCCAATCAACTTCCAGTGCTGCAACAATACCCGAGAGAACAACAGCCGCCGTTCCCTGCAAAACAAAATTCAAAATATAAGGGCTATCTTGAAGCTTTCCACTTAGTGGCTCTCAAAATCCTCCCAGCCCTGAAAGAATAGATAGAATTGTGGGTTTCTCATATGCACCTGAATATCATCGTTGAAGATGAGATGTGTAGTGCCGTATTTCACAAGCAATTCGAAAGCATTGTGATTTGCAAAATCTTCAAACTGCAAAAATTTTAGAAAACCATGAGACTTGCTCCCTTATACAACAACTTGTGGAAGATGTGTTTACCTGTATAAGGACTTTTTCTCCGTAATTTTGCTTGACGGCAGTCATAAACTCATGTAGAAAGTCTGTATATTCCTGTAAATAATTATACTCCATATTTAATTTACTGATATTCATATATATAGCAAGATTATATTGCGTCTGTAGGTAATTAAAAAGGATAGGTCTTTAAAGTAACCTTTCCAGTAGCTCTGTTTTGTCTTAGGCCAATATAGAACTCATCATTCAAAAGCTTGTCATTGTTAGTTCCTACGTCGATGGTTATAGGCAAACACTGAAAAGAGAAATTAAACAAGTAAATACTATAAGAATAGGACATGATCAAGGAAGTTTGAGACGAGTAAATAATTATATTATTACAGCCGAGGGACGAAGGTCCTCCAAGTGCGTGTAAAGAGCTAATTTTCCAACAGGAATTCCCATTCCCTGCGAGAAATTAATTGATCTCAACATGGTTAAAATATAATGTAATTATTGTTCTAGATAGACGTCTTTTCAAAGAAGTTTTTACCTGACAACCAAGATCCCCGAGTCCTAAAATCCTCTCACCGTCAGTGACTACAATAACTTGAATACTCCTTTGAGGCCAATTCTTCAACGCATCCAGTATTTTTCCCTAGGAAAGCCAAGAGTTAACTTTTATTTAACTATATATAATAAATTAATACTAATAAATCTTTATAGGAGAAAAAAGAAACCATATATATGTATATATTTACTTGTCTTTCAAGCTTATGTATAGACCCTGAGGACGTCGGAAGATAGATCCATATTTCTGGCAGGCTTCACCAACAGTTGGCGTGTAAACAATTGGCAGCAACTCTCAACGTTATCAACCAGAAGCTTGAAAAACAATCTTTCATTTCTTTCCTATACAAAATTTAATCATATTTTCAATATCAATATAACATAACCTTTGATGAAATTGAAACCAAATAAAATAGCTAGAACGAGAACCTGAAGATCCATCAAGGCCATGTATTTCTGTAGTGGAACTTGGTATTGCCGAATGTTATTCATCAATTTCTTCTCCTGATTATCGAGAATTATTAATTAACGATTTAATATGACAGAATATTAAATACATAACTTATTCTAGTATTATGGAAAGAGGAGTTAAATTACCTGAAGCTCTTGAGAAATAACAACAGGAGGTAAAAGGCCACGCAAGTAGTGTGAGTCTCTCTCCTTTTCGGTAAATGCAAGCCCTTTGTTGTGTTGAGGATCCCTCAACAATGAATACCCACTGCAACAATACAGCATTTCGTAAATATATGATATGTTAACTAAGCCTCTGGTCTAGGATGAATTTTTGTATATATGTCCCCATAAATAATACTATGTTCCAATTGTTTTGTCTGTTCTCAGTTGCTGGTTAGAATGCATAAACCTACGGAAAAGTTATAACAGGAACTGAAAAACAAAGATAATATTCTTGTCTTCCCACAGAGTTTAACTTAAATGAACAATGGTCATAATTCAAGAGACGATGATTATTAATAGAAGCAATAACCTGGCAACAGAGAAAGTCCAAGGGGTGAGGAGTTGGTCCTCGGTGGCACAATCCTCACCGTAAACGTCCTGGACACCACCGCCGACGGTGGATGAAGGGTCCATGAGTACAGATGCGCCGTCTCTCATACCCTTGTGTGAGCTCTCCATTTTTAAAGTTTTTTCCTTGTTAACAGAATAGAACAGAGTACTTTATGTTTCACTTGAGTGATTAGAAAAGCATAAATCATCATTCTTCTATATATAGTACTGTATATTCAACAGAGTGATGATGAAATTGTTTATGAAGTGTCACAACGGAGTTATCCCAGCGCATGCATATTTCTTTACTTTATTTTATTATATTTTTTAATATGGACGGACACATTAACATGTAGGAAATACTAAAAATATACACAACTTTGTCAGCTCAGCTCTGGGAGAGGCTTCTCAAGACTATCTTCGTTGTCCATGTTGAGGACTTGCCACTTACTCATTCACTATTTGGCCTTTAGAATCGCAAACTATTTCGAAAGTGTAGTTTGAGACCTAACTAGACCTGTCAATCTAATTTAGGCCTTTAAAGCCCATTATAAGCACATCACATTGTAATTTAATTATGACCCATCTTCTGGATCAGGCATTGTTTCTTACTTCTTTCTTCCTCTCTCAAAAAATAATTTCGTCTACGTTCTTCGGCCTTGAATGAATTAGGGCTGGAAAAAGGAGTTATTGGGCTTGGATCGGGTGCCGTCAAACTGAGCTTAAAAAATTTCCAAAATTCAAGTTCGAGATCGGCACGATATGATATCAAGCTGTTTGAGCTTTTAAAAAAATAAAATGATATGAATATTAATTTTTAACTTTATAAATTTTTTATTTTCAAGTTAGGGTTCAACTTGGTCGATCTCGCCAACAGCTCAAGCTCATCAAACTTAAGTTAAATAAATTTTGCCCTCTGAACGAGTTTAACCTCGCTCATTTTCCGAATCCAAACCGATCTCGAGCTTTTGATTCGTATTACCAGCTATAGTAAGATTTAGAGAGGTAATCCAATTTGGCCCTAGTTTGATAGTGAAATTAGATTGAACTGGATTGGATTGAACTTGAATGTATTGGATTGGACTGGACTAATTTTTATCCAATACCATGTTTGATATACATTTGATTGGACTGGACTAGACAAACTGTAATTTACTAATATATCCCTTTATTTTTATTATTTTAATTACTATTATAAACATTCATTTTAAAAAAACGTGACGAACTTATTGATATAAACAGAAACGTTAGGGGCCTTAGTATCTTATCACGAAAGAATTTGCAAATCACAGATCTTCTTCGTCTCTCTCTTGTCCAACCCGCTCAATGGTCGACGGCGGCGCAACCACCAGTGACGAGTTCTTCTTCCTCTGTGAGTGGCGAAGAGAGAGAGAACGCGACACTTAGCGTCCGATTTCTCCAGATCTCAATCGCGATTTAAATAATTTTCAATTAATCTTGAAATTGCATCAGAATATCAAATAAAAGCACAAAATTCAAATCCGCAATTAAAGTATGATCATGAATTTGACACTCATTTTATTGCAGACCTAGCAAAACTAAAACCCGCTCCTCAAATCACACGAATTTGATTAAAACACAGCTGACCCAATAACCAATCGCCTAATTAGCTGGGGAGGAAAAAATGTATTGAGGTTGAAACCTGCGTGAAATCGAAGTGATGATCAGTGACTGCCGTGTTGCTGGTGGTGTTCAAGGTCGGGAAGAGGAATCGTCGAGTAGCGGAGGAATTTGCAATTATATTTGATTCATAGGGTTTAACAGTATATGTATACTTTAGGTGAGTCGACGACGAGAGATGTGAGCTTTGATTGGGAGTGCGACGACAGAGCCGGAATCTGAACGGTGGCAGAGATAGAGATGGTGTTGGACGGAGACGGAGATGTGTGAATCGTGTAGAAGGTTGAAGACAATTTGGGTTTCATAATAGACAATGGCTTGGGTATAAATAATTTTGAAAAAGTAAGGGTACGTTCGTCCAAATCAAATATTGAGTCATAGTCTAGCCCAATCCTACCGATTTTGAGTGGACTAAAATGTTAAGGAAAATAATTCATTGGACTAAAACTTTAGTCCAATCCATTCTCCTCTATTATTATCAATTATAAAATTTAATCCAGTCCAAATAACTATCGAACGAACCCTTATGGCACAAACACAATTTTCTTTCTTAACACACCATGATCAACTACACTAGACCCATTCTTCAAAAAAAAAAATACTAGAGAAGACCCTCCATTAATTCAAAAGACTTTACTTGACAAAAATTAAAGTTAATTAAAGTCACCTTTTCTGTTTTTGTGGATGGAGCAATATTAAGGTGGAGAGCCAAAGCAAAATTTATTGTTTTCTTTTTGTCTCATAAAGCTTATTGTATAACATAAAAAATCTGAACTGCATATTTTTTTATTCTAAGTTAATTGATCTATTCGTTTCTTCTTCTTTTTTGAAACGAAATTAATAATTGTAATTAATTAAACTTTCTTTTTCACTTTTTTAATATCACTTTTCTAAGTTACATTACTATATATATGTAATAGTGCTGCTGTCAATGAGTAGAAGACGACACTATCTACTCAAATTTTTACGTTACGAATTGGCTTGGGACTACGAGAATAGAACAATATTACGATCCTCTAGAACATTTGATATAAAAGTTGCTCTAAATTAAACAAGACGAATGAAGCTAAATACGAATCAAATCAAGCTTTTGGTAATTTGTTTGTGCAACATGTACAATAATTTTTAGATCTCTCGGTATCTCACAGTCGATGCATTACTACAAATACAATTAACACACACGTAAAATAGAGAGAATCATTCATTCAGATATACGTTCCCCGCTAAAGAAGAAACCATGCATTATTAAAAAGTTGGTGTTCGGAAAATGAAAGACGCCGAGTGTCCATATAAATTGGGCATTTAATATTGAGATGACATCGCATTGAATGTTTGTCTGTCGACTAAAGCTAGCTTTGGCTTTCAACAAAACGTTCAAAAAAGGAATGTAAAGAATATAAGTCCATCATATTTCATAACTTACAATTTCGTCCCCAACGTAATTAGATTTACGGGTCATGGTTAATAGTTTCGGGGTACGCAAACCTTTTTCCACTATAACATCTTACCACTATATTATACTTCATCCGTCTCTCGATACATTTTTTTTTAGATTTTTTATTTTGTTTCCAAATTGATGATTTTCATTCCTGATTTTAATCATAATATGTTACTAGTAAATTTCCTTTTTTACCTTGTTTTATGTATCAATAGTTTAAAAAGTATGTATTGATAGATGGATAATAGAATACATAAATCGTAACTGTCTGATTGATTACATGTAAATAGTACAACTGAATGAAAAAATAAAACAAAGTGACAGGAAATTAACTATAGAAGAAAAACAAGTTAATGACACTATATATAGCAACGAACGAAGGGCCTTATTGCATTCATCTGGTAATGTTGGATATTTTCAAACGCGAAGGGTCGGCTACGGCTTTCGCCCTAAGTTGACATTTTGCCACGGTTAATGTCGTATGTGTAGCAGACGCAGTTGCAAATTGGTCAAGAACGCAAATTCACATAAGTCAGAATAAGGGACAAATGAACATATTGCTTTCATATATAACGATACATATACGTCGATCGGGGATTACCAATTTATTCCAAATCTTTATCATACATATATCGAGGTCAGATTTTTAAACTTAAAAGACCAATCATATACAAGTTAGTTTGACCCTTTAATTAGATTATCACCAAATCATTTTATCATTTCAAGTTAATTTGAACGAAAAACAAATGACAAATATTACTGTACAGGTTTAAGAGTACTCGATGACTATTATAAAATGTTAGATGTTACATTAATATTTACTACTGACGTATTTTATCAATCGCAAACATATTTTAAACTTTTTTATATTACCTCCGTCTCAAAATACATATTGTTTTATTAACATGACATGATGTAATACATCAAATGTAATTAAGATGTTTTGTCAAGAAAATATTTTTTAAATTATTTTAATTTAAACAAAACATCATGTGTATAATCAAATAAATATTTTTTTTCAGCAAAAATATCCTCGTCATATCTAAATAATTATACCATTTCACATCAATCAAAACATCATATTTTTTATTTTTGCGGCGAGATAGTGTTAAAAAAAAAAATGAAAAAAGGGAAAAGTACGTAAGAAGTAAATTCGATAAAATGAATTTTTTTTATTAAGTAGTCATCGAAAAAGAGTACACCGATCATGTAGTATCTAATAATTATGGGAATATATATGAGTAAACTATAGGTCGTCAAAGACAATCAAGTCATTAAATTAAAAAGCCACATGATTAATCATTTTGTATATTTAGTAGAAGAGTTAACTATAATCACGTGACTTAATTTTCATATGACATTGAAGAAAAAGAACAGTTCACTCGATCATTTTATTTTGTTTCACAGCTAGCACATGTATGTAAAAAATTTCTCCATATACACAAACATGCATTTTCCCACCAAATTTCCTTTTCCAAGCAGTAAGTAATTAAGTTCATCGTGCCCACATATATGGATCGGGGGATTCAAACGCAGCCCTTGAATACTTCTGCATCTTCAAATCTTTATAAAACTTTTTAATAAAGTCCTCAGCCTTTTTATCCACCATCACATCACTCCCTTCATCTTTCAACGGGAACGGGGAGTCAGTTATTCTCAACTGCCTCCCGCCCTGAAAAACCAGCGGAGACGTCGTCGTAACCGCCACCTCATTGTTCAACATCTCCAGCATCTTCTGAACGGCCACCACAGTCTTGGCAGCATCGTCGTAGCGGTAATGAGACTTTGCGAAATGACGGACGTTGTCGTGGTAGTTCTTACGTCTGAAATTCTTCACCGGGGTGTTACTGCAGCTAAAACTCGTACTCACGTGGCGAGATGAAGTTGAGTGAGTCGTCGGAAATGCAACTGAAAGTAGAGGTTTTGATCATGTGGTCGTGGTGAAACGTCAGGAAGTTTTCGATAGCTTTTCCGGCTAGCTTGTTGCCTTTCTTCATCATTAGATCGAGATCGACCATTAATTTGCTCTTCGAAATGCCCGATTTTAGCATGTAAAATAAAATACGAACTATGCGCCACATTTTGTTTGCTACTACGTCTGGTGCACTTATCTCCTTCTTCATAATTTAATTCTAGTGTTTGGTTACTTGTGAGAAAATTAATTAATAATGGAAAGTTTCTTCGTTTTTTTTTCTAGAGAGGGAAAGTGAAGGAGCTAGGCAGCTAGCTAGCTAGAGACTGTTAGAAGAGAAAGGTTTATGAGTTGCAAGCAAATGGGAGGGTTAGAGAAGGTATTTATATTGTCAATTTAATGATCTATTTAGTTTCCAACTCTAAAACTAATGAGCGTTAATTTAATTTTGAGAAAATCTACAGCCTGCGACGAATAAAAAAGATGATGTGGCAAATATTTTTACTTTTTTTATAGTTAGTGATGGTGTTTAATTTTTATTTTGATATTTTCTAATATAAAATTTAAAATAATATTTTCAGTTAATAAAATATATATTTTTTATTTTATATTATTTTATATCGTAAAATGAATTCGTGATCTCTTAATAGAAAAAGTAAATCAAAATAAAAATTCTACCACGGACACTTTTTTAACTATTAAAATTTTTTAAAAAAAAAATTAATACTTGTCGCATGTCACCTTCTCATCTATTAGAATTTTTAAACCCAAAAATTAATGCATGAAACAAATTTGCCTTCAATTTTTTTATTAAAACCAGTGTTAGACCGTGCAGAACATACAGGTGTAATATATTTTGTGTGAAAAATTAATACTAAAATTATTTAATTTTTTTTTATAATTACTAAATTTCTAATAAAAAATAAATTAACTTTTGTAGTAAAATTTTACTTCATTTTCAACAAATTTTATATTAACAATTAAGTTCACCTTCAAATAAATTATCAATAATCCTTCTATTTCATAAACATATAGTTTTAACTTTTAAATATTTAAATCTTACATCAAATATATAAATATATGATATTTAGTATTTAGTATTTTTATGAAATTCCTCCTTTTATCTTCTTACAATCTTATTTAGGTTTATGCCTTAAATAGTTCAATTAAGTTAAACTTCAATTTCCTATATTTTCCACCACTGTCATACATTAGTGTGGAAGCACCACCACTGCCACAATTGTAACCTCCTTTTATTTTATAGAATGATCTTTTTCTATTTGCAATTATTTATGATTATTAAGATTTTTTACTCATAATAAATCTTTCTTTAATTTTTTTTTTCTTTCTAAATTTATATATATGTATTGTCAAAATTGTCTTTATGTCTGATTTGTAAAGTTCGATTTGAAAAGTTCAATCTGGAAATGATACATTTAGGACGTTAAATACTATCAACAAATCCATGCTCAATTTGGATTCATAAATTAAAAGTATCCGTACTGTAAATTTCGAGTCATGATCCAAATTTATATGACATGAAAGCAGTAAAAAAAAATTGACACTTCTACATAATTGAGACTCACTCCACCCAACTTTTAATAATCCAACTCTTTTAACTTAAAATATATATTTATTAATATACTTAATGATATTAGAATAAGGATTTTGTTATTATATGAAAATATATAATAACTAATATACATATAGATTCATAAATATAAAGAAATCTCAAAAAAGTAAGATAATATTGTGATTAAAAAGATCACGGTGACGGAAAAGTAACTGTAGAGTCGTCGAGACGATCGGAACCTGCAAATAGAACAGAACAATAGGAGGTGACAGCCATTGTTGTCCGTCTACGGTCTAATACGAAACCAACAAGGCTCACCACACGGCCGGAATCGAGTGATGTGTAGCTGCCGGATAGAGGTGAATAAGCTTCTCTCGTTCGAGAAGCTTGGTTTAAGGGTAGGGATTATATAGGCGGAATCCTATTGATCGAGAGATCTTATTCCCTACAATCTTTTATACATGGTAGTCTCTTTAATTCCTTAATGGAGCATATCTCTAAGTCCAGGAAATCAGCCGAGAGAGCTTGTTTCCTTTTGGGACTCTTGCTCGGTCAGTAGGGGCTTGGCCGACTTTAGCAGGTCGAAGGCTTTTCCACTACATTTTCCCCCTTGCTCGCGTTATGGTTTTACCTGATAGAAGCAAGTAAACTTTCAAAAGAAAGTCGAGGCACTTGTTTCAGTGGGATTGAGTGTGTGTTTCAGACGTGTCCGATGGGATTCTGACCGTAAGGCTCTTAACTTGATGACTTTGGGCCGTGTCCATCGTCCGACTCGGCATTTGGCTATTGTAGCTCTTTACCGAAGCCGGGGATTTTTACTTTGGCTAGTCGTAAATTTAGAGACTTTATGGGGTAGCTACGTATATAAGCATCTATGGTCTGAACGGGACCAACAAGGCTCACCACAAGGCCTTGGCCAAGTGGTGCGTAACTACCTGGTTGAATTTTGAGATATTCCTTTAGGTATTTCAAAAAACTTAGTAGTCGAGAGAGGAGAGTGGCGTCATAGTATCCACGTAGATGACTTCCTATAGATAGTGCCATAGGGTTAGAAAAGCTAGTTATAGGATATATGATTTCTCTATTAGGGATAGAAAAATTATGTATACGAATAGGCAGTATTTTTTTTCAATTATATAGCATGATTTATTATATGTATTTTTATTATCGTATTTTATACATGATACTATTATTTGATTTATGATATGGCATGTGATCTATACATTGCCCTTAAATTTAAACGTGATGATTCATATAATCGATTACACTCGGTGAAATTAAGGCTGGTTGTTATTGTTGTATCGTTAGTTGTTAATTTTATTTATTTCTTGAATTTTTAGTTATTAATCATCATATATTATATATCTTCTTTAGAGATTTTTTATATATATATATATTAAATAGTTATATATTTTCATAGAATAATAAAATTATTATTTTTCATGTAATTAAGTATATTAAATAGTTATATATTAGACTTTGTAAAATAGTTATATATTTTATATTAAAAATTTGAAATTATTAAAAGTTTGAACTATATAATGAAATAAGGAGTCTCTATTTTGAATAAATCTCAATTTTTATCTCTCATTATTTTGATGTCATTGATATGATACAAATCGGGATCATGAATCGAGACATACAATAAGAAAAAATCCCATCTTTTTTCACGACACATCAAGATTCCTATATTTTGCTCCACTGATTGTTTGGTCTCAATCTTTATACCTAAAATTTTTTAGCACTTAAACATTTAAGCTATTATATATTTCAATGAAAATAAAGAAAGTTTTTTTTTAAGGTAAAAGTAAAGAAGGTTTAATAAACGTGACATTAAAAACTTAATCATCACGCGCCAATAATGCTAAAGTGGTTGGAATTTTCTTTTTCTTCCAATGTTTCATGTTTTCCTTTGCAATTTAACTGGCGGCTGTACGTAATGCTGTAATTAATACTAGAAACTTCTTTGAAGCGGTCAAAGTTTAGCTCCAATAATTATTTAGGTTAGCTTTAACTGTGTCCGTGTTGTTCTTGGAAGATGTCTACCATGAAACTAAAACTGATTTTTTTGTTTCCATTAAAGTAAACATTTTTAAGCCTATACTGAAATGCATTGTCCTTGCTAAATAAAAAAAGTCTTTCATCAACTGCTTCGTAGTCATTTTTTTTAGGTCTCTTCGACAATTGACACCACATTGAAACTAATCATCGTTTCAATAGTTATATATCTTTTGATTTAGTACTCTAGCTATATGTTTCGTTTCAACCATGCATGCATATATCTATGATTATTATTCCTTTCATATCGCAATATATAATATTTTAGATTTTTAAATTTATTTATATATACATATATTTAGTTACATATTCTTTAGTATTAATTAAATGTTCCCACTTTATTATACATATATATATAAGCAATACAGCTTAGCTTATTCACAAACCACAAGTAGAAAGTAGCATCGGAAAGGTATTGTAGCCGCCAGCGTATGATACTATATTCATCATACGGCGCATTTAATTGGTAGCTGTATCAATTCAATAGACATTTTTATTATGAACAATGGACCATTAGTTAAACCTTAACTCTTGATTAATTAATACGGATATTTACTGCATGCAGTATTCAAGCACGATTTACAGAGGGGACTGCCAGGGCATGGTCCCCAGCTCCGGTCGCTGGAGTTAAATCTCTCTCAGAATTTTGATGAAAATTTAAAAAATATGCAAATATATTATTTTCGTAAATTGTATATAAAAATTTGTATCTATTTTAAAACGGAGGTAGTATTATTGTGCCACTTCTTACCATAATCAACTCTAGCACAGATGGTTTTGCGCATGCACAACTCCCAGGATCAACCCTTATTGCATGCCGTCTGTACTGTTTTTACTTTTAAATTTAATTCTCTTTATTGCTAACAATAATAATGTTTGATTCCATTACCTAATTTAAACCCTCTATAGCAATATATACCATATATTCTTTTATTACTAGTTTACTAGTTAGGGCGTAATGTGTTTTTTTCCCTTCCTGACATTTAATAGAAATTTTTTCAAATATTCATGTCTAATAAATTTGGAAGTTTTTTACTTTTAAAAATTATTTATAAGTATTAATATTTTAAAATCTTTTTTTATTACTGTTAATTTTCTATCTTATATATTTATAGCATGAATAATTGGAATTTTTTTTTTAAAAAAATATTCTCAACGAAATTCGATCCTTCAACTTCAAAATAAAATAAATATGTCGTTTAAATTAAAATACAACACAAATATACGATAAAAATTAAAATTAAAAAATTATCGTATTCGATTTTAAAGTTCAAAATATTTTTTTCGAACTCTCCGATCACCCAATCTTAAATTCGTCCCTCACAGTACTCCATATATATTAACCTTAACTCTTGATTGATTAATCGTTATGTTCATCGTGTGGAGTATGTATTCTGTCGGATCCACATCCCCATGATGAACCGAACAATTTTCAAAATAAAATTAAGATGAAAATAGGGACTTTTTTTTATGGGTATATAAATAAATAAAAAATATCCGTACGTTAGAGTACATCATGAATATATATATATATCTCATTTGGGGATATATTTAATTTAAGATATGTAATTAACATAGTAGTATAACTCAGAAAAGGAAAAGAAATAATTGGTGTTGATAGAAAATTTTCGCTTTGGCTATTGGGGTACTGTTTCTCGCGTACAAGCGGCTTTTGAGTATAGCCATAGGGTTTGCTTTGTTGTCATGAGATGAGGTGCTTTTCAAGCCTAATTAAGGCGCGTGGGCCCTCGAACTAGCTATAGTGTTGGTTGTCATTGGCCAGGCTGGACAAGTTCGACACGTAAGAATGAAGAGTTTTGACACGTGGCTGACTATTCACATTAATTCTGATCGAGCCACTTCGTAATTCATGCTAAAAATAAACTTCCGCCTAAACGACATTTCAGAATGTTCTCCATCATCAAAAAAAAAAGAATGTTCTCTCTCGTGCATATATATTCTAATTGAATCAAACTATTCGGACCAAGTTAAAAACCATAGATCCAATCTACGAAATTCGGTCAATTTGATAGTTGGTTTTAATTCTTAAGTGCTAGCTTGACCTATGCTAATTAATCATCACTCGAATTAAAAAAAAAAAAAAAAGGTGTAATAAAATCAAGTCGAAGTAATATTTATATGGATGTACATGAGGTGAAATGAAAACAGCATCCCTTTCTTGACCTATGCTAATTAATCATATTTTTGGACTGTTTAAGTATTTATTTGTGAAAATGACTGAAGAGTATACAGGCAATTAATTGATTCAAAATAGAAGAAGCTTTTTATATATGGTTATGGTTCTGCTTGAGACTAAATTAGTTAATCAAAGTATTCAAAATTGAAGCTACTCCCTCCTGTCTCTTATCATTTTTCTTATATATTTTATATAGTAAATGTGACAAATAATTAGGGATGGAGAAACACGAATATGATATCAATTGTGGCGATGCATTGGTGCTCACCGATTTCTTCCTACTTATAAAGAACTTGGAGTAATTGGTTTCTGTTGAACTCCTTGTCATTTCAGTTAATTGGTCTTTTCACGTGATTGTTAAATCAATTAACCAAAAATTAAAAAGCCTACGTGGGTGATAATGACTAAACAATTAAAACGATTTTCATGTTTAATAAGTACATATATGTATTCTGCAGAAAGAACTGTGGTCTGTGGATTCAGCTCTTTCAGTCAGCATTGCCTTCTAGAGTTTAATTTGATTTTCGTTACCAAGAAATTATATTGAGATAATAAGCATCTAATTTCACAATCATTTCATTTAATTATTAAATAGTCGACTTACTTAACATCCTCACTATAGCACATGTATTATTTTATTTCAAATAAATAAAATGATGATTTATTTTTATTTTTTTGATATATTTGCTTAATAAATTACATTATTTATATAACAGTAGCTTATTATAAGTTATGACTGGATATCCCTTGATTTTCAGAAATTAAATCAGAAATGAAACAGAAAGTAGAGGAGAGAAAGCGTGTGTGAAGCTGATCCAAACAAAATAATTTAAGCCATCTATCTTCCCACCTAACTTTTACATGATTTTCCATTTCGCAATTAACCATTCATTAAAAGAGATATTTCAATTTGGAATTCAATTATTTTGGGCGTCCTAAATTATTGGCTGTGGTCCTTTCCTTGTGCTATACTTAATTAAGCAGTGTCCTTTTCTATGCTATTTATAATGTTCAAGGTGATACTTTTACTTGGTCAAATTTTAATATTTACCAGTTTATCATACCTTTAAAAAACAATTGAATAGGTGCTAAAAATCTTGTAATAATCCTAATCACTATTTCAGAATGAATGGTGCTGGGAATATGTCACTTTTTTGAATAAGTGGAAGCAATCCCTTGGTTCTTTTAAGGTCCAAATGGGTCCAATGTTAACCCAATTTCTATCACGACGTGACAATGAATTTTCCTTTCAAATGCCCACTAATTTGCAGCTCGGGTCATCACAAATCACCCATACACATACTGTCATACATGTATGTTATGTATACACGAATAGGCGATATAAATAATTCCTTTTGCATACTTGGTTCTTATCTCAACTAAAAGATACAAGTGTACAGGACATTAACTAAAATTATTGCATGCTTGGTTCCATATTGTTACAAGTTCCGCTATTGTCACCTACAAAACTGAGGTTTCTTTTACAACATACAGTATGTGGATTGGACAATTTCCATACCTGAGTTGCATATTTTACGAGAGGATCTTCACGTCTGTCTCGCCACCCCTTTCTGGAAGTTGGACTTATTGTTCTTCAATTTCATCCGGCACATGTAATTTCTCAATGGAGGCCTGTTTAATATTTGAACACATTGGAAAAGGATTAGACATACTCGAATTAAACAAAAAGAAGCAACAACCAATACAGCTTTTAGAGCAAAGAAAATATGTTCAGCTGAGAATAGAAATAAAAATAATGGAGTAACCCCAAATATTATGGCTCATCATTGAATAATATTATTTGTAACTTTATATGTATAATTCATTAATCAGTAACCGAAAAGATTCATTAATTTAAGAATAATAGAGTACCTTAATGGTAGCAACATCCGTTGCAGAAGGTTTCAAATCCAAAGCAAGGCCGAAATGAAGCATTGCCCTTTCGTGCATGTTACGCCTTTTATAAATCCTACCCATCAAAGCATAAACGCTGCTTTCACTAGGGGCATACTCTTTGAGTTCCTCTAACACTTCTAGTGCTTCATCCAATCTTTCCAGACTCGCAAAGATACTGGCTTTTTGGAACATGGGAAGAGTGTTCTTTTTGTCAGTTATTATTGCCTTCTCCATCATCTCAATAGCTTCCTCATTTCTCTGTCAGATCAGACAATTCAAACAAACAAGAAAGAAAAGAAAAAAAAATCACTAAGACCGTTTGAGATAGTATATAATTGCTTTTTAGAAAATAAAAAACGACTTATAACCTGTAAGGCGTGCAAAGCTGTCCCCAAATAAGACATAATAACAGAAGATCGAGGATTTATCTGGTATGCCATTCGAAAATGATGCTCAGAAAAGTCAAACTTCTCCTGACGAAGATATATCATTCCAAGTCCATGCCAGGCATTATAATGCCTAGCATCAAAACGAAGGGCACTCTGAAAGCTCTTGACCCCATTCTCAAAATCCTCTAGAGCTACAAACCTGGAGTTAAATGAGTAATTAGAAAAACTTCAATCACAGTTTAATTTTAAGCTTGTGAGATGGAACCAACAGATAACAGTAAATCATTTGACATGTTTCATACTCATGGCCACAAAGGGTGTGGGCATATGCAAATCTCGAGTTCAACTGCACAGCGCGCTGGAAATTTTTCAGAGCAGTTTCATGATCTTTCTGCAAGCTGTAGCAATTCCCCATTGCAATCCTGCATGGATTTATGTGTATGGTTCATATCAATTGACCACTTACGAAAGTTAGAGACACAATTGAAATAACTCAGATAAAGAATGTAATCTTTGGCAAAAGTTTACTACAAATACCAAGATTGAGGAGCCAGGCGATCCGTTGATATCAGTTCCTGAGCCAGGTAACTCAACTTCATATCTTGTTTCAAATGCTGAAGCACAGGACAAGAAACTAGAATTAAGGAAAGCTATACAGAATTATAAAGCTTTTGTGGCATAAATATATCAAGGGACAGCAGTTTATAGTTTATATTTATAAAGCTTTGAGGCATAGCTTCCCTTATCATTCCACCTCTTAAGACTGCAGCAAAAATATGCGATTGACAACGTACAGAACCCAGTTGTAGTACTGTGGTTAAATTACATACGATCGAAAGAGTACTCACATATAGAACAGTGGAATGCACATCCATTCCTTCTAAACTATAAGGTGACGCCCGGCGAGCAAGATTGAATGCCCGATCAGCTTCTAAATAATTCACCAATTCAAAGTATGCTCTTCCGACCTGCATACCCATTTAGCGTGTCAATTAGCCAGTAAATGACAACATTCAACGAATTCAAAGAGTGAAGCAATGCAAATGTCATGAATCTTAGTAAGTACAATATGGACTCCAGAGTTCGGAGAACAAAGGAAAATAAGTCAGGAAAGGCGGTAATATTTACCACATTTTAATATTTGCACGTTTGTGACAATATATATATATATATAGCTATGCAGACAAAACAATTTCTACTTCAACAAGCACGGGAAATTTAAGAGTAAAATTAGTTTGAAGCAGATCCACAAGTGCAGCCAAAGGAATATTAATAATTAACAGAAAAATATAAGAGGAACAACCATGAAACAAATCTTAGACATTGAGCTCAAGAAAATTCAAATTCTTCAGTTTCAGAAATATGCAAGTTGCCCAAATCTTATTTTATAAAATAAGCTTACAACACATGGCAACCTACAAGCATAAAAAATGGATCTTGTTTTTCAATATATCTAAACAAGTATAGCAAAAACGAACATAACTGAAGGAACACCATTACCTGAGACAGCACCCAGCCTGTATTATAATGCCTATGCGGAAGTTTCAGATACACATCCAGCGCATCCTGTAATACCCAGAAGCATTACTAAAAAATGCAGCTCAGGAAAAGAGATTTAATTTCCATTTATGCAGCAAAAAGTATAATATACCTGGCATCTGTACATGGAAGACAATCTATAAGCCTCTCCAAGAATCCTCAAAAGACCCAATATTTCAGATGCACCTGTGACAACATGCGAGAAACTTGCAGCAACCCCACCAACTGGCACATTTGCTCCTTGTTCAAGAGAACTACTATCACTGGTAGGTAATGAACTACAAGATGTTGATGACACATTTGCACGAGCATCGCCAAATTCTTCATTCCGCATGCCTGAATTCAGAACCAAAAGCCTAAGACTGGGAGAAAATATCTATAGCGCTAAAGCTATCAGATACCAGACATAACAAAAGAGAGAGTTAACAGTAACGACTGCTAGCTAGGAAGCAAATTACTTAGACAGATAAACCACAACTTGGGATTGGCTAAAAAATTTAACTTCAGCCCATTCAGAATTTCAAACAGCCAAAATATGCTTGCCCAATGTGTAAAATTATGAAAGCACCCATTTCAATCATTTCAATGTTCTTAACACAGTAAAGGTTCTGGAGCTAATGAGAAGCAGATTTGTCACCTTCATCCAAGTTTTCGTTAGCCAATGCTTGTCCTTTCCGGATGGTCACCGAACGAAGTGCCATTGAACTCAATTTCGATCCTCCAAGATATTTAGAAGAGATGCCAATTCCATTCCCTGTTATAGCAGTGGAACTCGCATTTGAGTTTCCCCCTGCTTCCCCAGCAAGTCTATTGCTTCGTCTGGGCCCTGAATCAGAAAATAGCCTCCCAGAAATCTAATTATAAAAAAAAAAGAATTAACACCAAAGAAATTATAATGTGCCGTGACTAGATGCAAAATAGATGCAAACAGTGCAAAATCATAACCAATGGAATTTTCATCTAGTAAAACGATAAAATGAGCAACCAAATAAACTAATTGATCCTTCATAATAACTAAACCTCCTGAAAAGATTGGATCAACAATGATTGATGTTTTTGGCCACCGTTAATACCGCTCAATGAAAACTCATATATTCTGATTAAATGTTAGATTATTACATCCAAAACTAGATTTACTAATATGACAAACATGACATCATATAAGTTTTATAACCTTTCTTAATTTTCCTTCATCGACAACCTTTCTTCGAGGAGCCTGTAGAGTAGAGTTCACAGTTGATCTAGGAGAGCTATCCGCACAAAGTGTTACCAGGTTAGGACCATTTGGCTGCGCATTTCTGCAGAGAGGTGGCGGAGCCACACCTGACAACTGCAAGGGACAGGGATGCCAATAATCAATGCTCCAGAAATCATGAACATCAAACTGAAGGGAAAAAAAACCTGACACAGTAATCAACTAATCATAAGTTCAAAGATCTAAAAGCAAAGTAGTGATTGTTAGTGGTTACTGTTCCATTGGCATCAGGTGTAATAAGCACCAGGTAGGAATAAAATTACCACGTATATGTTATGCTCCTTCATACCTGCATGGCCATCGGTGATGGAGTATTATAAAATGACGTAGTTGAAGGACCACCATTAAGAGATTGGTTGGCAGATCCACCATACACAGCTGGTCCATGATAATTTCCGGAAACATCCTTCACATTATTTCCTTGTACATGCTTCAACTGCCTAGGACTTGTATCTTCAAGAGAAAAGTTCCTTGAAGAAACTGAGACACGATCCTCACAAGATGTATGACAACCTTGAGAAGCCAATCCATGTTGTGAGTACTGCTTTTGAATGCAAAGAGCAGCTGCTTCACCGAAAACTGCAGTTGCTTCTTCAGCAGCACCTAACATATCAGAAATGAAAGATATAAATCAACATGGAAGACTACATGAAACCCATATCCATATGCAACTAGGACCAATGGCATGGTACAGGAAACATGCAGTGTTTCTATAATCAAAGCTTTCTAAGTAACCATAAATTTCACCCCAAAATCCCAGATGCAAACATTAAATGGGGAAGAATTAAAAAGGGGAGCACCATCCCTCAAAGTAAGCACAGAAAACTATGACATGATTAAGGAATTAAATAATATCATCCGACTTGACAGATTTTAACACTTGAAGTTAGTAGCAGTTCACAAGAAAAGAAGAAACCATAAATTCATACAAACCTAATATACACAGCTCCTCATATGCAGACCACATTAGAGGATCTATGGCTAAAGCCTGCTTGAAGTGATGAATGGCACTTCTCCTTCTGTCAGTATATCTACAAAGAAAATGAAAATGATCCGAGCTTCAATAAAGCAAAAAGTACTGAAGAAAACATACAGTTTTCCAATACAAATTTTTTATTAACATAACTCCTAGAAAATAATATACATTTTGGAAAGAGATTCTCAATCTTGAAAGTTACCTGTATACTAACCCTAAAAGGTAATGGCCAGCTGCACCATTAGGAATCTGGGAGTAAACAACAAACGACAAACCATGTCAACAAACAGGCAGCAATGCCAATAAAAGAAAGTTACAGCTATACAGAGAAAACCCAAATATGTTACGACAAGAGTAAAAAGAAAAAAATAAAACTTAGATAGACACTTTCATTTCAATTTCTATTTTCAGAAAATGAATGCGCATTTTAATTTTAGATGTGAAGTCTAGAAAGAATTTCTTTGAACATTTCAAGCTTCATGAGCTTGTTGTGCACAAATCATCTAGGTGTACCTCTGCACTAGGCTCATTAGCAGGGCAGAGAGCATCTTCAGCTTCATTTAGAAGGTCCATCTGAAAGCATGATATCGCAAACAAGTAGCGAGATTGAGCCATTCTCGTTCCTTCATTTCGCATCGATAAAACAAACGAGCAACAAAGCAGTATATAATCAGTTCAAGATACCTTAAATACTAATATTAACAATAAGATGAATGCTACTGGAAGATATTGGCTATACTCACCCTTCAAAATGTGATATGCAGAGTAAGCTTGATTGCTCTGCAAATAGCAGCTAGCTAAGAGTTGCAAATTCATCTGCATGCAGTGAAAAAAGTAATTATGAACGACTCAAGCTAAACATCAAGAAACGAATCTAAAGATTACACGCTTCTAGTACTCAACTAAACACAAGCTGCATTTGAAATACTGAATGAGAGAGTATTTCTAGAAGCTAAACTAACAGACAGTTTCGAACAGTGAATTCCATTCATGAAAAGAAAAAATTGAAAGTTACCTATAAGTCCTCAGATTAACCAAGTCTGAGGTTTTAATCAAATTTCTAAAAGCTAAATTAATACCCAAATTACGAATTACACTCAGAAAGGAAGTAACAAACAGATTGTAAAGCGAAACCGATCTTGCTAATTCCAATCTATACCTTATTTTCTAGTAAGCTGCAGATAAAGAAAAGTAGAGAAAATTCGAATTCCCATTCGTTTTCTTAATGTTCATCGACCAAGATAAACACTAACCCAGAAAAGAAAATCCCAGGAAAAAGAACAAATCAATCTCATTATACGACCAAGTACCTCTGTAGGGGACTCGGCGCACAGTCGTTCGCAGAGGAAAATGGCATTCTTGTACATGAAATGACGGAGACTGTTTTGCACACAGTCTACGAGTATCGCATCCGTGGCCATGGCTGATGGCTTTCGATTCAGAGAGATAGAGAGAGAATGAGGGAGGGGTTTTGGAGTTTTGGGGGTTTCTTTAGGTTCAAAAAAATTGGGGCGGCACGTGACATTTCTCCATTCAAAATCAAAAATTGACACTGTCACGTGCCTGTATTATGTGTTTTGAAATACTAATACATTCTTGGATTATAAATAATGTCTTTCTCCTAATAAACTAAGTTATAAAAATGTGGATTTAATAGACTTCATAAAAAATATATTTGATCTTTTTTTTTAAGATGTAAATAACGAGGATAATCCAGAAATAAAACTTCCACATGATAGGAGTATTAATGTTAGTTTCCATAATTGAAGTCGAAGTCGAGAAGCTTGGCAGTTGCAGGTCTCCTTGTCGATCAACTAAAGACGTCTGCTTACCTGTTATATTTCATATGTTAGGAAAGAGGCAAATAAAGTAGCTGCTAGTTTAGCCAAGTACAATTACTCCTTGTTTTCATCGTCTATTTGTTATTCGTCAAGCGAATTGTTTGAGGGTGTAGCGAATTTTGTCCGATTGGACGGTTTGAATTAATAAATGACGGCCTTGTCGATCATCACAATACGTTTGTGATCCATCGCTTCGTAAATCCTTGTTTATTTCTGAATATTTAGGTATGTTTCCTTCATTTAAGAAATTGAATCATATTATTTTAAAAAATTTATAGAAGGTAAAATGATAAGTTGTATCCGATCATGAGAAAAATAGTTGTATTATTGAAAGAGGAGAATATGTCAAGTTAGACTAAACTCATAAAAGAATTTCTCAAGAAGGGAGTCAATCTTAAACCCCTATAACCTAAATTGTTAGACATACTTTGGAAAATCTTCAAATCAAAAGTAAGTGGATAGAGTTGTGAGGGTTGGATTTTAATTATGTGATCAAAGAGAGGCAATCTCCATTTATCCACCTCAAACGTCCTGCACTAGGAAGTTGATATTTTCTCAACATGCATTGCATATATAGTTAAACCTGCAAGAGCAACAACATGATTACTATCACATTGCTTTGTGGTCAATTTGCTAACCGATGTAGAAATTAGAATTCAGAGTACTACCTTGGCTACTAAGCCTGATTAGGCATACAAATCAACAACCAAACAAGCAAGAGCTAGTTAGCATTCAAATCAAGAAAAGTACAGAGAGGATTCTTATTTTTCAAATATCTCATAAGTAAAGCGAATCAACCATGATAGATAGAACAAAGGTTGTCACAGAATTCTCATGATAATAATTTAACAGTTACAGCACCAAAAATCCCAAAACACAAATAGAAACGCGACAAGCGACTTGGAAGGAACAAAATAAAACTTAGCAACAAGTTTCATATCATATTCATCGCCCCCCTCTTTCAAAATTAACACGAGTCCTCCCTGAGCCTCCTCCATAATCATCTCCTCGCATCGACGAACCTCCACTTGCTCTCATTGTTCCTCCTTTACCCACTTTATCCATTGCCTTTTTACCACTCTTTACTTCTGTCAAGAACTGATCCAAACCAAACGGATCGGCTTCTTCTGCATCCTTTTCAAACTCCACAGGCTTGTCTCTCGGAGCAGCCCTCTCAGAAGTACCCGCAAACTGTTTATCAGGTTTGAAACGATCCGTTTTCAATATCTTATCCAACTGCTGATCTTCACCGCCATAAATATCCGAATCAAGATCCTTCTTAGGCTGGTAAAGAGTTGAGAGTGTCGGCTGGGCAGTAAATAAACCTTTATCGTATACATTATACTGATCATCATTGGCAAAGCCAGAGTCCATCCCTTTGTCTTGGTTGAACAGCCTCTGGTCGTACATAACCTCACCTCCTCTTCCAGAATTAGCAGAAGCCATGCCGAGAGCCACCTTCTCGGAAATGTCACGATCCCTGTCTCTTGTAATTTTACTTTTCTTTCCCATTGCAGCATCTTTGGCCTCCAACCTTCTCTCCCTCTCTCTCTCTTTACGCCTCTCTTCACGAATTTTCTCTCGGCGTATCCTGTCTTCTCTTTCCTCCCTGCTCTCCTTAGGCATATCTCTATCTCTCTTCCCGACTCTCTCGTAATCTCGAACCTCAGCATCATCCATTTCAATTTCACCTCTTTCGGAATGAACCGGAGCAGCACCAGGCGCTACGGTACCAGTTCTCTCCGACCGTGCTTTTGCAGCCAACTGTTTTAACTCCAATTCCTTCCTCTCTTTCTCCTTCATCATCATCTCCTTCTGAACCTTCGATCTCATCGTAACAGCTTCCCTAGCCTTCTGCTCTGCTACGTACAAGGCCTCCGACAGTTTCGCAAAATTGTCATTAATCTGAACTTCCTGCAAGCCTCTCCCGTCAGCAGCGAGACGTTTATCCAGAGGAATTGTGTATCCCTTAGGATTCTTCCAATTTGAGATACATGGTGGGATTTTCCAGTCCTGCTGATCTTTTACAGTTACTGGCCGTGGCGGGGAATGCATGACGGGAACTGGTGGAGACCCTGATGCTTTAGGAACCCTCTTGTGTTTGAACTTTGGTGGCTCGAGCGGATCCACAGGCATCTCCACCATCTTAATAATTCTTTCCTTTGCACCTGAATTGAAGGCTGCAGACTGTTGTGTCGGTTGGTACTTAATATAACTAGACTCCGTAGACTGTTTGGTTACGTTTTTCGGCTGGGCTGCACTCAACCTCACATTTGTAATCTTCTCTAGAGCTTCTTTAGTCTCCAGCATTGTATCTTCAACCTTTTTCTGCCTCTCTTCTTCGTCGTCCTCAACTATTTCCCCCTCGTTCTTCAAGACTTTAGGAACAATATCTTTATGTTGAGAATACACAATCTTCTTGGAATTCTCATTTTGCTCGACTATGGCGTTGTATGCCACACTACCGGCAGCATCAACTGTGAGAGGCAGAATATTGGATCCAGGCTTAGATTTCTCCCTACCCATATCCAATGGATACTGCGCAACATGAATTTCGGGGAAGGCACCTCCATCTCCGAAATCCACTACTTTTCTAGGAACGAAACCTTGTCGTTGCAGGTAAGGAGGCACGACTTTGGAAGTCCTAACCTGTAAAGCTTTTTCCTCCTCTTCCTTGTCCGATTGGAACCGGTCCTTAAACCATTGGTCGTTTGAATGGTCATAAGAAGTCTTCTTGGTCGATTTTGGAGCAGGCAAACGCTCCCTTAACCCAGTCATATCTACAAACAGCACTTCTTCAGTAGATCAAATCCAAAACAGAGATTCCAAAACCTGTAATAAACAAAAAAAAAAAAACACAAACCCACACGCACACACACACACACACGGAAAAATTGATTAGTGCAGAGTACGAAAAACTTGCTCTTTTTCTTACAAAAAACCAATAAATAGAACCGCCTCAAACTAAATCAATATATATATATATATAATTAATAAACGAACTGACACGATACTTGAAAGATGAAAAAAACCATCAAAGACTGACCCTTTGGAGAGATCCAGCAGCCACAGCACGGAGATAAACCACGAGATTTGATGAAAGCTTTGAATCGAGGTGATAAGAGGTTTTGTTTTTTTTTTTTTTCAATTTCAATTTGTGCCCTATTATTTGTATGTACTTGACTGATTGCCAATTCGGACTTGATCAGGATTACTTGTAATGGGCCTGGGCCTAGGCCTGTTTCATAAGGTTTCATTGTCCGACAAATAAGGCTATTATTGTCAAAAACGCGTTCTTGAATGATCATTAACATTAACCCTTGAAACAGTTGTACCGTACTTATATCGGTTATATGGATTGCTACGAGTTACTTCCGTCCCACGTATGTATAGTTTAACATTAACCCTTGAATCTTTGGGAACAAGATTTCTAGTTATTAAGTAGACAAAACTAAACAAGTACTGAATTGGCCGATTACTGAAACGATCGCTTCCATCCGACTCAACCAAAACTATATATACTACATATATGAAGAAGAGAACGTATGTTCAAACTACAAAAAGCGTGCGCTCCCTTAAAAAACAAAAGAAAAAAAAGCTAGTAGAACAATACCATTTTATTATCATTATGATAATGATAAATCATCAATAAATCATCCATTATCATTACATGATTTGATCTGAGAAATATCTCAATCAAAATGCTCTCTTCAGAAAATTCTTCTACCACCACTTTCGCACTCTCGTTACTTATTTAACCCAAACCGTCTTTGACTATTCTATTTTCTATCTGATATATCAACGGAGAAAAAAATAACCAAAGTAATAAGATCAGTGAGTGTATTATATACAAGGGCCAAATACCGATGACCCAACAAACGAATCCTTCGGAGCTTATCTGCATCTGGATTATAGATGGACTGTGAGCAAAGCTTAATCTTGCATCCTGAAAAGTGAAGCCATCACAGCTTCTTAGGCAAGTTGTAGGTCTTCTTCAAGAACTTGGAAGCCAGCTCATCATTTCGGTTACACAAAACTCGCAAAAGAGTGTTCGGTTCAGAGGGATTCCATACACCTGAAGTTGGAGGCAACGGAAACCTAGATTTAACAGAAGCGCCATAATTTTCAAGAATCCCGGACTTGAATCTCTCCACAAGATTCTCCGTATCAGCACGGAATAAAGGAAGGATACTCTCGACTCGGGTCGAAAACTTTTCTATTAAATCGCTCGGTAGTCCATCTCCGTTTGACCAGAATAAATCGACCAGAGACTTGAAATCCTCTTCGATTATCCGAGAATCTTGCATTGTGAAAGTACGAGAAGGGCCTCCGGCAAGCAAAACTAGCAGGAACCCATCGAAGGAAGCTCTCATTACATCTGTAATAACTCGCGTTCTAACTCTGTCGTGTACTGTAGATGAAATAATCTCTAGATACTGTTCTAGCTCTTGAAGGAATGATTCAATCCTAGAACCTGAAATTTCCCCGATATAGAGGCCATCCCATAATGCATGGCTGAGATCCTGGAAGATAACTTTGTACCCTGTAGATTCAGAGAGTTGTTGAACTCCTTCTATGCATGCAGAAGCTGAAAGATCAAACCTTTTTCCCGTCCCATTTTCAGTTATTATGTCTAATTGAGTAGATTCAGAATTCTTTAGATGGGTGGCCGTCCTCTTTTCTAAACCATCCAAAGATGAACGAATATGATGTAACGAATTCATACGAACACAAAGCTGCGGTACCCCAAATGAGTCATCCACGTTTGTGGTCCCCACTTGGCCTTTCCTCCTCTGTAATGTTTGTGTCTTGTCCTTCTTTCTGAAGACACCGAATTTTGATCCAGTTGTACATCGAGTCAAAGCAGGCATAGCCGGAATGAAAGTGTTTCGAGCTCCTGTATAGACCATGCAAGAATCTAGGTTAATTGATAATCACGCAGTTAAAATCTAGGAATAACAAAGTATTTAAATGAGACCAATTTCGGATTCTTGCAAAAAATACCGGGACTGAATACTATACTATCTCTAAAATCTATGCATGAATATCTCTACATGACTAGTGTCAAGACATACCACAGCCAGATTTTGCTTTTGATATATAACTTTGAAGACATTTGTCAAGACCAGTGATCAACTCAGGAAGCAGGGTCGAATGAGTAGGAATTGGCAATAAAAAGAAAGCTTCTATAGTTTCATCCACCATTCGGAGAACTTCAACAGCAGAAGGGGCAAATCGCTCTTTATTTGCCTGTGGACTCCAAACCTAAAAGAAAAAAAAGAGATTAACGAGACATGGACACCATAATGATCAATCAATCTGTTATCAATCTGATTAACGAACTTATAGCCAGAAATCACATACCTCTTGTTGAAGATTCCGGTCAACCCATCCTTTAAGTGTGTCCACCCTCGTCTTTATCCATGACTTTACCAGGTTAGCGATTACAGCTTCAGCCTCATATGGAGGCATCGCCTGTATTATTGACTTGCCTCCGTCTTCACTGTCTACCGCGTCTTCGACTGCGATCTGCACGAGATCTCTCTCCAACTTGTCGGCTGCACGCAACACTTTTATGGCGACAGGAGACAACTCGGAAGTACTCGAGACAAAATGCTTCAGCTCCTTGCCAAAGCAAAAATGGAAAGTGGCTACGGCGACACCAGCTGGAAGAGGGTGCCATTTCTTCAAGAGTGGACTAATTATCGCCTTTTCGTTGAAAGCGAGTTCACTTATGTCTTGTGCTAGAGTAGAGAGAACAGGAGTGGGATTATTCTGGTTTCCTGACCGCTTGCTGGAGGTGAACTTCTTTATTACCTGAATTATTGCAATCAAACGTCACATAATGGCAGAATTTTGGCCTAAATTGCAAGCATCTGTAACCATAAGTTAAAAACCAAACCATAAAATGGGCGTAGCATAAGTAAGTGTGTCATGATAAGTTTAATATATCTGAAAACTGAAACCAAGCTTATATTACTCGGTCTTTAGTAATGAATACCATAAACATTTTCATCGACATCGATACAACAAAGATTTTAATGGAGGACTTGCCTGGGAAAATGCAGCACGCATGGATGATTTTATATAAGTTTCGACCCTTTCATGAGTCACGTCAGCATCTTTTCTCTTCTTACGGTATTCATTAGATATGTCATCAACCAATATCTTTGCCGATAAAACAGCCAGAGAGACAACAGATTCCATCAGCTCGGTGTTACCACTGTGGAAATTATCACGGTAAGCCAATAGACGTTTTTCCGCCCAACCCAATATCGCACTCAGTATGGAACTTAAATACTTGCAATACTCATTATCTTTATTCACTTTAGCATCCTTCTGAACTTCCAATATTAAATTATTAGCAGCAAACAACAAATCACTTTCCACCTGACCTGTCGCGACGTAACGATGAAATAAAATCCACAGGAAACAAAGATTATGCAAAATCTGATTCATTCCGAGAATCACCCATGTTTTCTTCACAAGTTCTAAAACCTCGTCAACCTCTTCAATCAACAATGTGTCATCATTAACATCAAAACAAGCTTCTAAAAGCATTTGATATATCCATAAATTAAGTGGAAATCCATCAGCCCAGTGACAAATTTCGGCAGCCGATCCATCGAATGATCGGCTAGAAAGAGTCATAACGACAGTACGTAAATTCTGCATCGATTCACTAACTTTTCCGGTGTCCAAAGATTTCTCCATACCTGAACGAACAATCTGCTGAAGCCGACGAGGAGCATTGTCGTCTTTCTCTAGGGGAACGTGAGGATACAAGAGGAGCCCTGCTTCTAGAAGCTTCAAGTTTCTGCGCTGCCAAGCTTCGTATGCTGCCGGATTGGGGAAATCCGACGCCTTGAGCTGTTGCAATAGCTCAAGTGGAAGAACCATTGATTCTGCGCGTCTTCCCAGCTAAAATACACAATAGAACATGAGCATGAACGTAAAAGCGACTATATATAATACTAATAATCTGTAACTCTGAAAAACAATTAATTAAAGTTCCTAGAACAGAATTTAAATTATTTTCAATGAAATTTAGCATTTTGAATTCAGACCTGACCAGCAGCAATCCTTAATAGTGCTCGACGAATCCTAGAATCGGACTGCTCACTAACTCGCATCTGAACTCTAACCAACTCCCCAACGGTCGCCGCTTTCTTTCCTCTCCCTTGACTAATCACCGAGTCGTTCTTTTGACTGACCGAGTCAACACGCTTCTTTGATTTCATACCCAATGCTTTCTTCACCCGACTCGCCGCGGACGACGTTAGCGATCGCTGTAGTGACGGTGCAGCCGAGGAAATCGAATCCCTCCTCTCCAAGCCGCCAGAGTTCTTGTCCGAGTGTGAAATATAAGTCAACGGCCTGCCGGAACCGGAACTTCGACATGCTGCGATGAGGACCTCGTAGGCTGTCTCTCGGAGCTCCGAAACTGAAAAATTGGGTTCCGGGTCACCGAAAGGCGAAGGTAAATCTTCAATTGGGTAGATGGGCATCGTGTTATGCATCAATTGATTGTCGTAGTTAATGACTCTGTCTATCTTGCCGTTCATGGTTGTCTCTTTGAAAATCTTATTAGACATTCTAATAAATTATGTTCAAACAACCAAAAACAGAGAAAGAAAAATCGAAATCCAAAAAGGAAAAGGAAAAGGAAAAGGGGAGTCTTGAAGCAGAAGATGATAGGGAATTTTGGGCTTATTTTCGAAATAGTTGCTTCACTTTTAAGGCACGACGAGAATCAGAAGAAGAAGAAGAAGAAGAAGATGAGAGGGGTTGAGAGAGAGAGAGAAAGAGAGAGAGTGGGAATGAATAACCGTGTGTGTATGTAACCTGTGAAAGTACTGAGTCATCGAAAGTCTAATAGCGTAAACAGTTTACTTTAATCTATCTGTATGATCTATTTGGTTCAATTTTAAATTCTCTCTACAAACAGAAGCTTTTTTATAGAATGAAACAAAGTAGAAAATGTCATGTCGATCAAGTATTAAGCATTCGTTAGTTTCGTGTTTTGCGGATGTTCGAGTTTGTTTCAAACTGTTTTAAAAGACGTATTTTTTGTCATTTTTAATAAAAAACTAAACTCGAACATATTTGAGCATTCGTAAACCACAAAACGAACACACCCTAAATGGGTGTTTGTTCTCTAGATTAAAATGAATTTTTATCATAAAAGACAAAAATAATAGCATTTGTTTTTCTAAAAAGTTTCGCACTTGATACCTCTTAATAGGTCCGACCGAATCATATATTAAAATTTAAAATCATTCAAAAATTTTAAGTGTGAAACGTAGCTGTGTTGGCACTATGCGCTACCGTCAACTCGTACATGCTACGGGTTCGATTCCCATGCAACTCAAGTTTTTGTTTTTTTTATTCCTTTCGTTATTCTATTTAATTTTTCTATGTAACATACTTTATTTAAAATTCAAAAGTGTTAAATTTCATTTTTTTTTATGGTCCCAATTATCATTAGTGATAATTTAATTAGCAGCAGTTTTTTTTGAAGGCGAGGTACTCATGTGTGATCACGGATTCTACGATAACAGTAGTTATAGCTCTATATTAGGAGCACGGGGCTCTATCTAAAGGAGGTACGAATCCCTCCAGATAGGATGCAGCTGAAAAAGGTAAGCCGGCTGGACGTTAGCACGGTCCGTTTCGCCGGAACTCATTGCTTTTCATTTTGATAGGAGTAGGTGTTTGCTGGTAGAGAACCATCCCCCCTAACTTGAATCGTGAAAGGTCCATAAGCAATCCATTAGCTGTCTGTCCAGTGGCGTAAATTAAAATTAAAAGATTCGAATCAGCTCAACAAAAGATTTGGTAACCGGACACCACTTTTTAAGAGAGATTTCTAATATAGATCTAAATTCTCATGATGTTATTATTGGACAAATTTTTCCTTTTATTTTCTTCTTGTTCTTTGCCATAACGTCCATTCTGAGACGATATATGAAGCAAAGAAGATGGGTATTTTTGCCTTGACCTTATCTTTAGTCCTTTTAAGATTCATCTATCATATTTTTCTCACAAAAAGAAACATTTTAATTCGTAAAAATTAAAATACTCCGTAATGTTTTGACAATCGTTACTTTTCTTCAACTTTTTTCCAATTCCTTTCAAAATATTTTTTATTTAAATTCCAATATCATTCTTTCATCTTTAATTATACAATTCAGATATATTAAATTACAAAAATGTAGATTTCATCTATTATTTATTTATTGAAAAAACGAAACATTTTAATTAGTAAAAATAAACTATTGTTTTGACTAACGTAACTTCTAAGCACTTTTTCCAACTTTTTTCTATTCCTTTTAAAAATATTTTTTTTATTTAAACTCCAATGTCATATTTTCATCTTTAATTATACAATAAAATATATTCAAATATTTAAAAATCAAACAGTTTAAATAGATTACTATTCTTAATAATCAGATGTGTATTTAGATTCAGATGTCTTAATTTTTTTAAAAAAAAGAGTATATATCATTTTTTTTATTATAATATATATTTTATATAATTTTTTTTGCTTATATAATTTTTTTTGAAATTGTCAATGAAGTATATTGATTTAAGATTTATATATATATTTAGGAAAAATTTAAGATTTATATGTGAATCTGAGATTTTTAATTTAATATATATGTTAGTATTATATTTCAAAATTAGTGGGAAGAGTGTCCCTTTTTTCTAGATCACCCCGAATATTTATGTCTCGAATCCTGACATATTGATTAAGCGTCAACCTTAATAAATATAACTCTATATTTTAATAATTATAATCAGTTTTGATTTTAAAATTTTTTGTTCGTAATAAATAGAATATATATATTTATATAATAATTTTTTTGAAGTTATATATATATAATAAATAAATTAGAAAAGCATTTGACATATTAATCAATTTGACAGAGTTGCCATTTGGAAATATTGGGATGAAATTTCCTTTCCTCCCTTGACAAGGAAATTTAATTTGTAGTTTCCTCCTAATTCTAGCTATTTATATTTGTGTTTTTTCTTTACTTACATGATCCAGTCTGCCTGCCTAAGCCTAACCACAGAATTGTTCAACATTTTTCTACTGTAAGATAGATGGAGAAAATTACAGTATAAACAATAATATTATAAAGTGTCCATTATATATATATATTACACTTTACAGCAAATCAAAATTCTTTAGTCGTTGTGAGCGGACTGACCAGGTACTCACAATACATTAGCGCAGTCAGTGATTAGGCGTGACAATTGACAAAAGTCTTATATAATCGGGATAAAAAATTAGGACGGCCGGTACGGATTCTGTTAAACTCCGATTCTTTCAAAACAAAAAATCCATTTCTTATAATATAATTTTCAGCTCAATTTCTTATACAGTCCAGTCTGTACAACAGTTAGAGGCTAATTTAAAATTATTTAATGTACCAAAATAAATTATAAGTACTTAATTATTTATTTATTGAAAAGGTCGGTCCAATTTTAGTTTGATTGAATAGTTATGATTGAAAGAACACCTAATGTAGTACTATTAAAATACAACATTGTCATTTTAATTTAATTAATTTAGGTAGGACTGCTAAAATATTTTTATGATAAGTATTTAATTTTATTTACTTGCAGTGAAAGATGACTTATTTTAGTTATTTTTTTCAGTCATTCATCAAGGACTCCACGCCTCACACTTGGGCGGCAAAATTACGACAACTAAAAAATGGAAGCCAGGCAGAGTCTTCGACAGGCTACTCTACACACACGGTCATGCTGCTAGTTTATCGAATGCTTTCGCGCCAACATCAAGCCAAGAGATTGCAGACCCACATGGATCTTCAAACCCAATGAGCGACACATTCATCTCCTTTCATTTATTTGAGAGATTTTTTTTTTGATATGCTCGAAACCTGTTTGACAATACGCCCAGTGAGAAACTTGCTCTAGCATTTGGGTTGATTAAAAAGGTTCGTAGTGAAACACACATGAGGATAATGAAGAACCTGCCATCAGTTCATGCAGTTTGTATCTGGTATTACAGGAAGACAGATCATCTTAAGAGACTCGAATAGGTTCCATTATTTCCTTGGAGGAAAATGCTCCTATACGGATAGCTGGTTGCTCGGGATTATGTCAACTCTCAATCACTCAAACGCAGAAGATTCAAAGAAACAGGAACTGGTACATTTGAATTCTATGTTAGATGGAACCCTTTTTGAATTATCAATCTGTACAACAATCACTGTTGAAATATGTGTACAGAGGTGACGAAAAAGAGAAGAAGATGATTCAATGAAGAAGACGATTAGGGATTTTAACTTTGAAATTGGGGACGACCGTTACAAAGGAAACGTCGTCGTTTTTCAACACAACGGACGCGTCTCCGTTTTCTTTTGGGCTGGATTTACGGACTCGCGTTTGATGGGCCTCACTCTAAGCGTTCGGCCCACTCAATTCCATCAGCAGAGGTTGCTTCTTCCGCAAGCAACACTCATGCTTCTTCTTCTTACATCACATGGGTGATAAGACACCATCAATCCAACAACTACTTGCAGCCATACCTCCACTACAAGTATGGCTAAGCATGGTGGAAATTACATTGATAAGATTAGATTAGATTGCATTGTACCTAATGTAATTTAAATAGTTTTCATTAGAGGTAGAACTTGTAGTATAAATTGATACAACAATAGCTTGTAATTTCTTAACTTGAAAGTTAATACAAAAACTGAGTTTCTACTCTCTACAACTCTCTCTCGGTTTTATAATCTCAATATGGTATCTAAGAGTCAGTGAGAGACCTCAGTTTTAAGCTTAACACAGTTCAGAATTCACTCAAAATTCACTTCAAAACTCACCAAAACAATCAATTTTCTGTTTTTCAGTTGAGAAAATCACCTGAAAATGTCATCCTCCATCACTGCCGACTCGGCTCTCTCACCAACATCAGACTTTTACTTATATCCTAGTGAAAGTCCAACTCAATGCCTTGTCTCTCCTCTGCTAAACAACAACAATTACCATTCATGGTCAAGATCTATGACCATGGCTCTCAAATCAAAAGTAAAATACAACTTTGTGAATGGCAGAATCCTACAACCAGATGAAAATAATGCAAACTTCCCTAATTGGGATAGATGTAACATTACTGTTTCTTGCTAGATTATGAATTATGTCTCAGCATCTATTCAACCTTCCATTTTCAGATTCAAAACAGCTTATACTATGTGGAAGGACCTACAAGGCAGGTTCTCTAAAATAGACTTCTCAAGAATTTCTGACATTCAGGAAGAAATTTTCAGCCTCAAACAAGGTGATCTTAATATTTCTGATTACTCTACAAAAATGAGGATTCTGTGGGATGAATTTGATGATCTCAGGCCTATCCCTGAGTGTGAATGTGCAATTAAATGTGAATGCAAAAGCACTTAAAATAATTGCTGACTACTATGAGAATGACAAGATAATCAAGTTCTTCAAAGGGCTAAATGCTGTCTATGCACAAACCAGATCTACAATAATGATGTTGGATCCAATTCCACCTCTTGAAAAGGTATATGAAACAGTGGCACAATATAAGAGACATAACATATTACCTCCTTATATAGATGAATCAATCTTGACTGCTTTCTCTTCAGCAAAAGGGCCAAAACAGAAGAAGATGAGTTACAAAGACAGGCAGAATCTTGTTTGCACTCACTGCAAAAAGACAGGCCATCTTGCAAAGGAATGCTATAGGATTGTTGGATTCCCTCCAAACTTCAACTTCACAAAAACTGTCTCTGCCAACATGGTTGCTGATGCTGAACCTGAACCTGTTACAACATAGAAGACAGCAATAATGACAATCTCTCAAGATGAATATGAAGCACTGAAAAGACAAGCTCAAGTAAATGCTCAATCACAAGTTTCTGTTAGCAACATGGCCAGCACATCTCATGCTTTCAATGGTAAGCTTTCCGATAAAACATCTAAACATCAAAATAATTTTTGATTATTGGACACAGGTGCATCAGACCACATCTGTTGTTCAAAGAATTTTTTCAAAAACATAGAGCCAATTAGAAATCATCATGTTCAACTGCCAAACAAACAATCCATTCCTGTGACACACATAGGAACAGTAGAATTATCAAACACCATCACACTTCTCAATGTACTCTCCAGAGTTTGCATTCAATCTTGTTTCTGCAAACAAACTGACTGTAAACTCTAATTGTGTTTTAATGGTCTACTCTTCAAAGTGTTTAATGCAAGATTTGACTTCTATGAGAATGATTGGTACAGTTGAATAAAGACATAGACTCTACTACATGAATCTGACAGATAATTTTGTAGAACCTAGGAATTTCAATGTTTAAAAATAGTGCTCTGTCAATGTGATTCATGATAATGCTAGGGAAACTTTTAATGTCTGGCATTTTAGACTTGGTCATCCGTCCAGTGCCAAACTTAACTCTTTTAAGAATATTAATCAAAGCATCAATTTTAGAAAATATCATATATGTGATGTTTGCCATTTTGCTAAACAAAAAAAACTTACTTTTTCAATTAGTAATTTGTAGCAAATGGTAGTTTTAATTTAGTTCACATGGACATTTGGGGACATGGTCCTCCCACTATGCAAGGTTACAGATTCTTTTTAACAATTGTTGATGATTACACTAGACACACATGAATCTTTCTCATGAAACATAAGTCAGAGAGTAGAAGCCTAATTGAAAATTTCCATAACATGGCATATACACAACTTAATAAAAAGATTAAAATTATTAGAAATGATAATGGTCAAGAGTTCAAATATGCTGCATTTTATGCTTTGAATGGTATTGTCCATCAAACATCATGTATTGAATGTCCTGAACAGAATGGCAGAGTGGAAAGAAAGCACCAGCATATTTTAAATGTTGGAGGAACTTTGTTGTTTCAAAGCAAGCTTCCATTAAAATTCTGGAGCTTTACTCTCTGCCATGCCATCCATTTAATAAACAGGACACCATCTCCCATCCTAAAGAATATAACTCTCTATAAATTATTGCATGATAAACTACCTGACCTAACACATCTAAGAGTTTTTGGCTCATTATGTTTCATTTCCACATTAGACAGAGATAAGACTAAGTTTAATCTAGATCATCTAAATGTGTCATGTTAGGATATCAACATGAAACAAAAGAATATAAGGTCCTAGACTTAGACAATCACAACATTCAAGTAGGATTTCATGTCATGTTTTATGAGCATATCTTTCCTTATAATGGTCCACAAATAAACTTAGATGATCTATGCAAACTATTTCCAGTTAAGAGAATGGACTTATCTGAGTTTGATGAAGAGATTGTTGCTGATCAATTGCATCCTGTGAATGATTCTGAGCATTTAGGCATTAATCAACATTTGTCATCTAATGAGACAACTCCTGAAATATAGGAAGCCTCTGCAGAACCTGAAATAATCACTAGAGCATATATTAGGAAGTTTATTAGGACTAAATTTACACCTAAACATCTGACAGATTTCCATTGTAATCTAGTCCAAGTTTTTTTTCAGTTAGACTATGATTCACTCCTCAAGAACTCAAGCAGCATTCCAAATATCCCTATAACAAGCAGTCCGCATTCAGTTTTAAACTATTTTGCATTTTCAAAATTATCCCCTAACCATTTTGTTTTTAGTTTGAAAATTTGTTGTCAAAAGGAGCCAAACACTTTTTAGCATGCCATAGAAGATGAGAATTGGTAAAAAGCAATAGAAACAGAACTGAAAGCACTCTCAAACAATCACACTTGGATTGTATCTGATTTACCTGAAGGGAAAAAGACTATTGGGTGCAAATGGGTATTTAAACTCAAACACAAATCAGATGGCTCAATTGAAAGACACAAGGCCAGGCTGGTTGCAAAGGGATCCACTCAAAGAGAAAGGATAGACTACACATAAACATTCTCTCCAGTTGCAAAGTTCACTACCATCAGAATCCTACTTGCCATTACAGCTTCTAAGAAATGGCACACTGCTCAACTAGACATCAACAATGCATTCTTACATGGTGATCTAGATGAGGAAGTCTATATGAAGCCTCCCCCAGATTCAGATATACCTCCTAACAAGGTATGCAAACTGGTGAAATCACTCTATGAGCTCAAGCAAGCAAGTAGGTAGTGGAATTTTAAACTGACAGAGGCATTGACACATTTTGACTATTTACAATCAAATTCTGATCACTCATTATTCATCAAGCATAACAAAGACTAATCCACAGCAACCCTAGTCTATGTAGATGACCCGATCATTGCAGGAAATGACATCAATCAAATCACCAGAACAAAATCTTTCTTACATGACAAATTCAGTATCAAGGACCTAGGAAGCCTTAAATATTTTCTAGGATTTGAGATAGCCAGATCAAAGAAGGGAATTCATGTATGTCAAAGGAAATATACCTTGAAAATGCTCACTGAATCCAATTTTATTGGCTGCAAACCTGCATCCACTCCAATGCCTTACTCTGTTAAATTTTCTGATAAGTCTCCAAAGCTTGTAGATCCTTCCATCTACAGGATTCTAATCGAAAAATTACTCTACCTTACTCATACACGGCCTGACATTTCACAGAGTACACAACACTTATCATAATTTCTATGTGATCCAACAGAAGAGCATTTAAAGACAACACACAGAGTTCTAAGGTACCAGAAAGCATCCTTAGGAAAAGAGCTTCTTTTTCCCTCTGAGAACAACTTGCAATTGAAATCCTACGCCGGTGATGACTGGACAAAATGCCCTCTGAGGAGGAAATTTGTAACTGGATTTTGCATCTTTCTGGGTGATTCTCTTGTCTCGTGGAAATCCAAGAAGCAATCGACCATCTCTCGATCCTCTGCAGAAGCGGAATACAAAGCTCTCGCCATGGTTGCCTGTGAGTTTCAATGGATTCGGTACCTTCTTCAAGATCTCCAAATAAACCACACTAAACCTGTGCTCTTATATTGCGACAATCAATCGTCCATTCACATAGCACGCAATGCCGTTTTTCATGAACGAACAAAGCACATTGAGATTGATTGCCACATCATAAGAAATCAGGTAAAGGCTGGTTTAATTCAATTGCTCCCAACTCTTCTCTGCAAATTGCTGATTTGTTCACAAAATCCCAAAGAACACCCATATTTCGGTTTTTCATGTCCAAGCTTGAACTTCTCGAATCCGAGACAAGTTCTGCTTGAAGAGGCGTGTTGAAATGTGTACAGAGGTGACGAAAAAGAGAAGAAGATGATTCAATGAAGAAGACGATTAGGGATTTTAAGTTCGAAATTGGGGACGACCGTTATAGAGGAAACGTCGTCGTTTTTCAAAACAACGGACGCGTCTCCGTTTTCTTTTGGGCTGGATTCATGGACTCGCGTTTGATGGGCCTCACTCTAAGCGTTCGGCCCACTCAATTCCATCAGCAGAAAGCAACACTCATGCTTCTTCTTCTTACATCACATGGGTGATAAGACACCATCAATCCAACAACTACTTGCAGCCATACCTCCACTACAAGTATGACTAAGCATGGTGGAGATTATATTGATAAGATTAGATTACATTATATTATATCTAATGTAATTTAAATAGTTTGCATTAGAGGTAGAACTTGTAGTATAAATTAATACTACAATAGCTTGTAAATTCTTAACTTGAAAGTTAATACAAAAACTGAGTTTCTACTCTCTACGTCGATTTCATTGATTTTTCAAAAATGTGCCTGGACATGCATACTTCTGATGTTTGATTCTTTCCAAAGACAGCTGGAAATGTAAATGAACATGAAGATCGAAGCAGAGCCCTCCACGGGAGGTGTTTCTTCCTTCCCACATACACAAAGTGAATGGTTTCAACTTTCGTTGAGTTACATTTCATCCAGAACTAGCCTTTCCAGGCAACATAGACTTCTGTGGAGAGAGAGAAGACGAGAGTAAAATGAGGTATCCTCTCAAAATCATGTATGTATTATCTTCTCCTTTCAAATTTGCACCTAACTTGAAATTGTATCTTGTAATATTCCCTTAAAGATAAATCTAGTTATTATTTATTTAATGATGCTTGGCTCGTCGATAATAGTTTGGAGAAGAAAATCATGACTGAAAGATACATTTTATTACCACACATCACAATATTGATACTGCCTAAAGGCAGAATCTCTGCACAGAACACATTATATTACATGGAATCCACGCTGTCGAACCTTTTTTATTGAGACAAAACACCAAACACTTTTATTTAAGATGAGAGACGAGCTTTTTAGCCAGAGATGTCAATAGCCTTAACTTGAGGTTTCTTCTCTTCCTCCTTAGGAACAGTGACAGTGAGCACACCATTCTCCATGGAAGCCTTCACTTGATCCATTTTCGCATTCTCCGGCAGCCGGAACCTTCTCAGGAACTTCCCGCTGCTTCGTTCCACGCGATGCCATTGATCATTCTTCTCTTCCTGTTCTTTGCTCCTCTCCCCGCTAATCTGCAGCACTCTGCCATCTTCAACCTCGACCTTAACCTCTTCCTTCTTCAATCCAGGAAGATCAGCCTTGAAGACATGTGAGTCATCAGTCTCCTTCCAGTCGACACGTGCACCTGCAAATGCTGACATCTCACGCGCCGAGGAGGAAGGAGGAGCATTGGCAATGCTAGTCGTTCCAAATGGGAACCCTTGAAAAGGATCCCAAATGTCTAGAGAGAATGGATCGAACACGTTGCTTCTTTGGCCACCAAACATGCTGGGAATGATCGACATTTTATAATATTGTTTGTTGAAGAATAATCTGAGGAAGTGATGGTTTTGCTATTATAGTATGTGTTTTCAAGCTTTTATTCTGATGGTTTTTGAGGAGGGAAGCTGGGATTTATATAGGGAGTCCATGGAAATGTAGAGAGAATTCTAGCAGTTTCTCAAAGGATAGGGAGCAAATATACTCTTCTTAAGATAAAAAGATTGGAAGAGAAATTTCTATAAGCTCCTCGAATTATCTAGCGTTACAGCCCAGCCCACTAATTGTTTTTTAATATTGTCTGAACCGGAAAAAGAAAAATATTTTGCTGGGCCAATGGTTGGTTTGACAATCGATTAGCTTGTTCAATCCCCGATTCGTCTTAAATTCATGATTTATATTACTATAGGGACCACATATTCGAATTGAAATATTATTAAGGACGAAATAAATTTCCAAATTAAACATGAGGGATGAAATACGTACTTTAGCCATTACTAATTTACTATACTGGAGTATATACTAGGCTTCAAGCCTTCACTTCACGGCTTCACCCACCTTAAATTAAAAGAATAAAAAATTCAATTCGAGCCAGTTTCATTCAGTTCGGGTCGAAGCTTGAGGTCATCGGTTTTGAGCGTAGAACCGGACCAACACTCCAAAAGTCAACATAACATCATTGCTCCGCCACCACCATAACCTGATACGATGTCGTTTGACTCATCATCAAATTGGGTAAAACCTTTCATAAGCCCGTTCGCCCTCCAAGAACATTTTATCGATAGCTAGCACCTGCAGAAAGAATTGTATATCTAGCAAATGCAAGGTCTAGCACCGGCACGACATCGTTTTGCATATACCTTAAGCTCAAATGCTAGTACCACTACTCCATGGCGAACCTATAATAATAGCTTTCGAGCATTCGCAAGCTCATCAGATAACCAATCGCGTGGAGGACTACCTCGATTCTTCTCCGAAGACCTTCCCTCTGCTAAGGTACCACCTCAACACTATAGTTTGATTGTTAACCCATTTGAATTGGAAAATGATTTTTCGGTTTTGTGAATGCAGGGTGGTGTTGTTCGTGTTCAAGGCGATGAATTTTGGCACATGACTAAAGTCCTCAGGTTAACCTCAAATGATAGGTAATTTAACTTCTTACAATCTGCCCGATTCACAAAATTACTGTATTTTTTTGCTACCTAACCTACCGCGAATACTCTACATTTTCAGTTTCAGTTTTACTTTTTATGTATGGAAACAAATGTGAACTTGCATGTGTCTTATTAAGCTTCATTCTTGTCTCCTAAGTTGGGTTCTTAGTTAGTGTTGCATATCTAACATATACTATGTATAAGCATTGTGGAAACTGCCAATTTTATTCTTAAGCATAGAAAATGGGATATTTATAATTGCTTACTACTTTCGGCGGGAAGTGGTCGTGCATTTCTGTGTTGATATGGAAGAATTTTCATCAATTCTTCACATGATGACCTCTAAGATCAATATATATCCATGGTCGTTACAAAAAATTAGACATGATATATTAAGACATTATATGGCATGTACTCTTTAACTGAACCTGTTTATAAGTGTTGAATTGTTGTTCGCAAGGGTAGAGCTCTTCAATGGGAAAGGGGCTCTGGTACAAGGGTGCATACAGAGCATTGACCGTTCTGGAGTTGATGTTTTGGCACTAGACAAAGTAGAGTTGGTTCCTCCTCAGAGCATGCAGTGGCATGTTTTTGCAGCTTTTGGTGTGCATTTACTGTTTCTCTTGGCTAGCACATAAATGTAGCAACATTGTTAATAACTATATTAATGTAGCTGCTGTGTAGGTACTCTGAAGGGCGGCCGAGCTGACTGGCTTGTTGAGAAATGCACTGTAAGTCTTAAATACATTACAATTTTCCCCTTTCTATTCAATCGTGGTTTCTATGGCCTTATGCTACATATTTATTTGCTTTTCCTTCTCATTGTAGGAGTTGGGGGCTCAGAGTATAACCCCGTTGCTCACCGAGCGTTCTCCTTCAGTCTCTGGCAATAGGGTGGATCGATTGCAACGTGTTGTTTTAGCAGCAACGAAGCAATGTAAGAACTACATAGAAATTTACTTAAACTTGTAGCCATGGAGTTGGGATATCATCTTCTCTCCTTGGTGTTTGTTCTATTTATGGATTTTTTTTCCATGTTTCTTTTTGTTTAGGCCAAAGGCTTCATGAACTGCTTCTGAACCCTCCATTGAAAGTTGAAGGGCTCTTACCACTTGTAAGTTTGTCTTGACTATGCTTGAAATGTTACTTATTTGTCTTGGTTCTGATTTATGGAGATCAGACTCAAATCTTTTCAGCATTTAGTGGATATGATTCATGTAGAGAAATCTTGAAGCAATGCCCATAGCTGCTGTAAAACATGAATTGGTTGGACCATTTTCATATAAACATATTGCTGGTTTCAGTGATCTTTTTATATTATGATTACTTGCCTTCATTATGATTCAAGTTGAATCATTGAGGTTTTCTCGGAACTATCAAGGAGTTTGATACATAATATTATGATATTCTAGTGAACGTTTTTTAACAATTAGAACCATTGAGATAAAGTCAAGTGCTTTCCTGTACAGATTGTCCAGTCAAAGCTATCTTTTGTCGCAACTGCAGAAGCTACTCCTCTCATAAGCACATTAAACTCGCTAATGGTGGAACCCAATGGTCTGATTGTAGTTGGCCCGGAAGGAGGTTTGTCAGCCTACCATATTTTCCTAATACTTATTTTTTGTATATCTTCCCTTCTTGTTTTATTGTATTTCCTTGCTTTGAGAATTGAAAAGGAATCTCATGATTTTCTTTCCTCAAGACTTCACGGAGAAGGAAGTAAGTATGATGGAGGAAGCAGGTGCTACTCGTGTTGGGCTTGGACCACATCGATTACGTGTTGAAACTGCAGCAGTGAGTCTTTTGGCTGCTCTGATGCTCTGGTCTGACTCAAAGCTTTCTTAAATTTTGTCAGATTACTTGGAGTCTTGTTAGGTGCTTTTAATTGTTTTGATTAGAATACGCTGTATTTGCTGTGACCTGTAAACTACAGTTTCTTTGTTCTTTTAACTGTTTATCTATTTTTCCTATAAAAAGATTATGTTTGTCGAGAAATTATGACTTAAACATCTCACATTTAATTATGCTTATAAAAAAAATTTGACAAATGTAAATGTAGTTAGTTTGGGAAACCGATAAATTAGATAGGCAATACATGTACCTAATCCTCGAAACTAGCCGTATGAAAGAAGTCCTTGTATGTATAGAGAATTCAATTGTAGGTAGATTTTGAGATGCAACTTGCTTGATGAGATTGTTGACTCTGGGAATAAAAATAGTTTTTAAGTTATTATTAGTAACTAAAGTTAATAGTAATACTACGTATACATTACATTAACACTAAAACCATTCTACCAGAAGGCAGAATATCTGTATACAAGACATTCGTTTTTTTTTTTTCTCATGACACACTTCCAACTTACAACCCTTTTTTATTACTCGCACAAAACACCAAACTCTTTTACTTAAGATGAGAGATGAGCTTTTTAGCAAGAGATGTCAATGGCCTTGACTTGAGGCTTCTTCTCTTCCTCCTTAGGAACAGTGACAGTGAGCACACCATTCTCCATGGAAGCCTTCACTTGATCCATTTTGGCATTCTCCGGCAACCGGAACCTTCTCAGGAACTTCCCGCTGCTTCGTTCCACGCGATGCCATTGATCATTCTTCTCTTCCTGTTCTTTGCTCCTCTCCCGCTAATCTGCAGCACTCTGCCATCTTCAACCTCGACCTTAACCTCTTCCTTCTTCAATCCAGGAAGATCAGCCTTGAAGATGTGAGAGTCATCAGTCTCCTTCCAGTCAACACGCGCACCTGCAAATGCTGACATCTCGCGTGCCGAGGAGGAAGGAAGAGCATCGACAATGCTAGTCGTTCCGAATGGGAAACCTTTAAAAGGATCCCAAATGTCTAGAGAGAATGGATCGAACACGTTGCTTCTTTGGTTACCAAACATGCTTGGAATGAGCGACATTATTCTTGAGACTGAGTGTTAGTAATGAAGACGATTTTACTTACTGATTGTTTGTATTCTGATTGTTTAAACAGAAGAGGGAAGCTGAGTTTATATAGGGATCTGAAGGAAATATAGAGAGGATTCTGGTATTTTCTGGTTCTTACTTGAATGCAAGCTGTCGGATTGAACATCATGCATACTTTTAAGATGTAAGAGAAAATTCTGTAAGCTCCTCGATTTTTCTAGTCTTTCTCGTGGGTCGTTGATGTTTTATTGGGCCGTTCAAGTCTATATCTGCTGATATTTTACTCTCCCCACAAAAATATGGGCCATAGTAAAGCCCTGAGTGTCAGTCGGATCGGTTTAGTTTATGCGGCTTTTCGATTCAATCGACAAGTAGATTCGTGATAGGGATTGATTTCCCACATTAAAAAAGTCAATACCTTGCGAACTAAATCCTGTATGGGAAACCGTTAGGACCAAATTGAGTAAAATAGTAAAGTACGAGGAGCAAACAGGCTATTTCCCCTTAATTTTCCAAACGCCTTCCATGGCTCACACAGTCACCAATCACCCGAGCTTCCGAAAAAGTGCCACCCAATTGAGAAGCAGCAGAATTGTAGCTCTAGCAAATCATAGCATGACTACGACATCGTTTTGTGGATACCTTCAGGTAAGGCTCACTTACTGTTGAATTTGCATCAAGCGCTGCAGTTATGTTATGTGCAAGAAACAGAGATACAAAAAAGGGAAAGCTTCCCGTGCGAAGATTTTCCATGTTGGGTTACAACAAGACACTCTAACATCCAACATGCTCATTAATAATGTACTCCAAATGCAGCCTTGTTGATTCTGCACGCAAAGTGTTTGATCAATTGGCTGACAGAAGCTTGGTTTCCTGAAATAATATTATCAGTGCATATACCCAAAATGGGGAGGAGCAAGAAGCTCTTACTATTTTCGTTGATATGCGGAAAGAAGGAAACACATGTAGAGAATTCACGGTTTCTGGTGTTGTTTGTGCTTGTGCTGCCAAATGTGATGTCTTGAAGTGCAAGCAATTGCATGATTTTCCCATCAAGGCTTCGGGTGCCGCCAATGTGTTTGTGGGCAATGGGTTGGTGTAAGAAAAAAGCGGATTGTCAAAAGGATGCATGCCAGATTTTTTAATGCGTGCTGGAGAGGAATGGAGTTACTAGGAGTTCTATGGTTGCCGGCCGGTTACGTGCGACTTATTCACCCATATGATAACAAAGGAAAAGCTTATACCTTGCCGCAAATCCGCAGGAGGCCCCGCCACAGCTCCACTACCAAAATCACTGCACCGCCCCTGCCCCCGCCCCACCACTAGTAGTACTGCCACCGATATTGATGACATGCATACTTATTTTCTTTGGGGTTTGATTCGGTTGTTGCACACATCAAAGTTGGCGACGTACGGATTGGATGTTCTTTTGGCCATATAAAGAAAGATCACTTGATATGTCAGTCTGTCTGTTACATAATAATTACGTAGTAATTGATTATAACAAAAAAATGTTGAAATAAGTCAATCAGCTTTTGAAGTCTGAAATTTCAATTGGTTTTTGATCGATTTTCTGTCCTACTGTCTCGAGTGTCATCTACTTCCTAGCTTATAAACATTTTTCAAGTGGACATTCAAAGGGAATTGACCAAATTTATAGTCCCTCCTTTCGATATGAAAATACATGCTTCTATGTTATGTATTAAACATGACAATTAGTATGAGAATGCAACACAATCAATCACGAAATTGGGGTTCAATTGTCATGTCTAATTGCTACTTCCCTGGCTACTTCTCTTTTCTACACAAAGCAATTTCATAGTAATAAATAGGTCAATCGCAGTGGATATTAACTCAAAGAGAGCTTCAAGATGAATTTCTTGCGATAGATAGGGATAAATAAATAGACTTCAGCATAATGTTTAAGCCCATATATGAGCCCAACAATTAATCCAATTGTGCAGCCCAAATGACGTCCAATGCAGCCAAATTTCCTACTACTATATATTATAGTGGACCGCCGCAAATCTTGACAAATCAAGTAAAAAACCAAGGAAGACCTTTTTCCAGTCTTCCGCAATCTAGTAAGGCGTTGACAATTGCTGAACATCACATGGTTGTGACGTAGATATACCCGACAGCAAACTTTTAATTGGTCAGTCCCTGCCTGACACCCGTTACTTTCTACCTCCGTCACCACCTCTACTCTCTGACCGATCACCACCGTTTAATGAAATGGGTCACCGCCCGACACGGCTCCTCTGCCACCGGAGCTGCTTCTGTTCTAGCACCACTTGATGTGTTTTTAAAGAAAGCGACCGTAAACACGTGCCTTAGAAACGTAATTACCAAAGTGTAACAGTAATTTAGTTTGATCAGTAGGAATCCCTGTGGATTATTATTATTATTATTACTACT
>NW_027266459.1:0-87189 GCF_046630445.1 Rutidosis leptorrhynchoides | reverse complement strand
GTACTGTATTTCTAAGCAAACTTTAATCGACTTATCATGGTTAGGTAGGATCAGTAATAGTGCTGCTCATATGTTTAAATTGGTTGAACTTAATTTGGTTGTCAAAAGATTTTGAATCCAAATGAATATGATGATATAATAACATGCTTAGACATTTGATGTCATGATCTCATAAATTTCTAAGAGTTATATTTGATGTAATTTGTAAAGCGTTACATACCTAAATAATATAATCATAAGTGACATGCCTTCGTTGCCTTGTGATTATGTTATGTATGGATCTTAGCCCACTATGTTTAATATATATTTGATATTGAGAGATATTGAATAGTGGTTTTTCATGAAAATATTACTGATTTATTTATTTACATATTTTATTGTAGTCATGTTTGTTAATGCTGTTACCGTTAACTCTGAAATGTCAATGCGATCTGTCCTTGAGAAGGACAAGCTGAAAGAGAATGGGAACAACTATCTTGATTGGGTTAGGAACCTGAGAATTATTCTCAAGCAAGAAACTAAGTCTTATGTTCTTGATGAACCGATCTCTGAGGTCCCTATCGAAGATGCTGAGAATAATGAGCAAGAGAAGGTCTATAAGAATATTGTCGATTCGATCGATGTTGGATGTCTCATGCGAGCCACCATGGTTCTAGAGCTTCAGAAGCATATGGAACACATGGATGCTTATGAGATAAATTCTCACCTTGATGAGACATTCCAACACATAGCAAGTCAAGAGAGGTACAAGACTACTAAAGCTCTTTTGGCATGCAATGTCAGTGTTCATCTTTTGAAGATGAAAAGCTTGATTGAACACTTGGATAGGCTTTCAGATGGAAAAGGTATGACCTTGGAATTTGTTACGAATATGATCCTTAATTCTCTCACTGATAATCATAGTCAGTTTATTCAGAACTATGACATGAACAATATGGATAAGACTCTTGCTGAGTTGCATATGATGCTTAAGAAAGCTGAGCAAAGTGTTGTTAAGAAGCCTATACCCCAAGTGTTATTGGTCAACAAGAGAAAGGAGATGAAGAAGTCTGGAAAGCCCAAGGCAAATGTTGATCGTAAGTTTAAGGGACAATCAAGTGGCACTAAGCCTGCTCCTAAGGAAAAGGTTTCAAAGGAATGTGTTTGTTTTGACTGCAAAGAATCCGATCATTGAAAGAGGAACTGTACTCTCTACTTGGATGAGCTGAAAAAGAAGAAGGGTGATGACTCTTCGTCTTGTATTTATGTTATCAAAATTTATCTTTCTACTTCTACTTCTTGGGTATTAGATATTGGAGGTGGATCTCACATTTGAACAAATATGCAGGGGTTCAAGGCAAGTAGAAAGCTTAAGAAGGGCGAGGTAGACCTACGAGTCGGAAATAGAGCAAAGGTTGTTGCGTTAGCTGTAGGAACCTATGAATTAGTTCTGCTCAACGGGCTTTTGTTAGTTTTGAACAATTGCTTTTATGTCCCTACTTTGAGTAGGAATATTATTTCCGTTTCTGTTTTGGATGATAAAGGTTTTAATTTTTAATTAAGAATAAAAGATGCTCCATTTACAGTCATGATGATTTGTTTTATTGTACTGTTAATTCATATGCTGGCCATTATGTCCTAAACATTGATCCACCTAATGTAGGTGACATATCTAACATAAGTACAAAGAAAGTCAAACATAATGATTTGAGTCCAACCTATTTATGGCATTGTCATCTTGGTCATATAAACCAGAAATGCATATCTAAGCTCCATCAAGATGGACTTCTACATTCATTTGATTATGAATCATTTGATTATTGCGAACCTTGTTTACTTGGCAAGATGACAAAACAACCTTTTACCGAAACTGGGAAAAAGACGACCGACTTATTGGGCCTAATACATATTGATATATGGGGACCAATAGGTGTTCATGCTAGAGGTGGATATCGCTACTTCATAACTTTTACAGATGGCTATGTCTATCTAATAAAGCATAAACATGAATCTTTTGAAATGTTCAAGATTTATCAGAATGAAGTGCACAATTAACTTGGCAAAAACTATTAAAATGCTTCGATAAGTGAATACTTGAGCTAAGAGTTTGTTGATTATCTAAAGAAGTGTGGAATTGTTTCATAACTGACTGCCCCCGAAACACCACAATTAAATGGTGTATCTGAAAGGAGAAATCAAACTTTATTAGATATGGTTCGATCAATGATGAGCCAGGCAGATCTACCATTATCATTTTAGGGATATGCATTGGAAACTGCAGCCTATACTTTGAATCGAGTTCCAACAAAAGCGGTTGAGAAAACTCCACATGAGATGTGGACGGGCGACAAACCTTGTTTGTCATTTCTTAAGGTTTGGGGTTGTGAGGCTTTTGCCAAACGACCAATTAGTGATAAGCTAGCAGCCAGATCTGTAAAGTGTCTATTTGTAGGATATCCTAAGAATACTAGAGGATATTATTTCTACATTCCTTCAGAGAATAAAGTGTTTATATCTCAGAAAGCTTTCTTTTTAGAGAAAGAATTTATCTCTAAAGAAAATAGTGGGAGCACAGTGAACCTCGAAGAGTTTCGAGAATCACAAGAAGATTTAGAACCACAAACAGACCAACAGCTTTTGGAAGAATCACAGTGTACTCCACAAGTAGTTGTGGTGTCTACTCAACAATCTTCACAAGGTGCACAAGGAGTTGTAGTGCCTCAACAAAACCATGAACCGGATGTTCCACTTGAACAAGAACCACAAATAGTTGTGGAACCTGAAGAACTTGTTACGGAAGATGAACAAGAGCCACAAGAAGTTGCGGAACATGTTCAAGAAGCATAAGTACGCAAAAATCCTGGTAGGATGCGATGTCTGCCTTCTAGGTATACTATCCTAGTAATGCATGATAGTGACGTTTTAATCATAGGTCAAGATGAGCCTAAATCCTATCAAGAAGCTGTGTTGAGTCCAGAATCTAGAGAAATGACAAAGTGCCATGAAATCTGAAATGCAATCCATGTATGATAATCAAGTTTGGAACTTGATTGATGCTCTTGAAGGTGTAAAAACCATTGGATGCAAATGGGTCTTTAAGAAGAAAACTGACATGGATGGCAATGTGCAAACTTATAAAGTAAGACTTGTTGCTAAAGGTTTCAGACAAACTCATGATATTGACTATGATGAAACTTTTTCACCAGTCACCATGCTTAAGTCCATAAGGATTCTTTTAGCCATTGCTGCATACTATGATTATGAGATATGGCAGATGGATGTTAAGAGTGCTTTTTTTAATGGAAACTTACTTGAGGATGTGTATATGACACAACCTGAGGGTTTCGTCTATCCTAAGAATTCTGGAAAGATTTTCAAACTTCAAATATCCATTTATGGATTAAAGCAAGCATCTCGGAGTTGGAATCTTCGTTTTGATGAAGCTGTCAAACAGTTTGGTTTTATTCAAAATGAAGATGAACCTTATGTATACAAGAAGGTTAGTGGGAGCGCTATAATTTTCCTTTTCCTATATGTTGATGACATATTACTTATTGGAAACGACATTCCTAGCTTGAAGAATGTCAAAACATGGTTGGGGACGTGTTTTTCAATGAAAGACTTAGGCAAGGCAGCCTATATCCTTGGGATAAAGATCTATAGAGATAGATCGAAAATACTTATTGGTCTGAGTCAAAGTACTTACATTGACAAAGTGCTGAAGAGGTTCAGTATGCAAGACTCTAAGAGAGGTTTCTTGCTAATGGCTCATGGCATTCACCTTAGCAAGAAGCAATGTCCTACGACATCTGATGAGCGTGAACGCATGAGTAAGATCTCGTATGCCTCGGCTATTGGATCTATAATGTATGCAATGATTTTTACTCGACCAGATGTCTCGTTTGCTTTGAGTATGACAAGCAGACATCAGAAAGATCTCGATAAATGTCACTGGACAGCAGTCAAGAACATTCTTAAGTATTTAAGAAAGTCAAAAGATGCATTCTTAGTCTATAAAGGTTTGGAAGAAGACTTGGTTGTGAAGGGTTACAGTGATGCTAGCTTCAAAACTGACATAGATGATTCTAGATTACAGTCAGGATATGTGTTTTTGTTAAACGGAGGAGCAGTGAGTTGGAAGAGTTTCAAGCAGAACACTGTAGTAGATTCTACAACGAAAGCTGAGTATATAGCAGCATCTGATGCAGCTAAGGAAGCGGTATGGATAAAGAAGTTAATCATTGGGCTAGGAATAGTTCCTAGTATAGAAGGTCCTTTAGTACTTTATTGTGACAATAATGGTGCTATTACACAAGCTAAAGAACCTAGATCACACCAGCGATCCAAACACATACTTAGACGTTATCACCTCATTTGAGAGATTATTGAAAGAGGAGACATCAAGATATGCTGGATTCTGACAAATGCCAATATAGTTGATCCACTGACAAAGCTCCTTCACCAAGGGCAACATGACTTGCATACAAGGACAATGAGTATTAGATATATACATGATTGAGCCTACTGCAAGTAGAAGATTGTTAGTGATCATGTTTTATGCTGATAAAGACTTTATTGTTTATTAATTTTCATTAATAAAGAGTTTTATTACATTTTTTTTTATTGTTATTATATTTGTTTGCATGTTATATATATAAAATATCCCTAGTTGATCATTCATAATATGATTATGAACGACATAATACTAGTAAAAGTTTGATTGATAATTATGGGGTAACTATGTGTATGGTACATATCAAATAAGTAGGTATATGTAGAACAATATACTGGACTTATCCACTAAACGAGATCATTGCATGGTGACGTCATTAGTAATTCTCGTGATAGTTGTGTTTATTAATCCTTTGACTTGAGTATATCATAGTTCCTACATAAAAATTGTTATGTTTTGACATAATCAAACGTCATCTTTAACCGGATGATTATAAAGGTTATGTTCGAATATAATGTGACTTATGTAGAGGGAATGATTATGCAAGATGGAATTTGTTCTTCTCAGTAGAGAGAGATATCTATTAGGCCTTTCGATTAAGTGAAACTGAGGAAATGCATGGCCATGCGAGAATGAACTAATAAAGTGCTATTAGTGTTATTCAACTTGTTAGTTAACCTAGGGATCAAGGAAATAATATTTGGACAGTATATGGTTGACGTTCAACATGCCCTATGTCCAAATACGATATCATGCAACAACGAAATTCACTAGTACAAAATCTCGATACGCCCACGGCTTGATAAGCGTGGCCTAATGCCAAAAAATCGTGGCGGAAAGAATAGGCCACGGTTTTTTGACTTACGCCACGGTTTTGAACCGTGAAATTTGCTTCCGTGGCGGAAAGTATACGCCACGGTTTTTTTACCTTTTCCGCCACGGTTATAGGAAATCGTGGCATAGAATGATCCATCAAGTTAACTCCCTACCCCCTTTTATGTCACGGTTTTTTTGGCCGTGGCCTTCGATTGTTACGGTATTTTAGCCGTGGCTTAAGATACATCATGGTTTTATAGAAATATTTACCACGTTGTTAAAACCGTGTCAGTTTTATATACAATATATTCCAGCCATAGAATTATGGTCTCGATTCCGAAGTCACCTTCGTTTTACATTTTTTCGTAGATCGATTCTATCAAAAATTAAATTCATAACTATTAAATCTAAAATATAATTTAATAGGAATAATAAAAACATAAATAAATATAAAATAATTTATATATCATTAATTAATTCCTTAATGTAAATCTTCTTATCGCACAAAAGGTTAATCACAAAATGTACAATCACATAGAGTAAAAACTACTAAACCTTATCATGTATAAAAGGTTAATCCATGTATTCTTAGCTCACAAATTAAAATCAATTGCCAACCCTCGTTCCTGCAAAAACAAACAATTAGATATTTGATTTCCAAGTAGAAGCTAGCTAGTAAAACTTATCACTAAATCGAAATCTAGTATCATGCCTTATGCAAATCATGTAAAACAATTAATTAAGCAGGCCGGCTGTGCCTTTAATCTGACTAGATAACAATTCAACAATAATACTTATACAAGCTATATGCTATATGATTTCGTACTGTATATAGACTAATCAAATTTCTAATATATAATACTCACCCAATGGGAATTTGATCTTCTTCTCCCCTGATCATCTTGAATATTGGCTGCAGCTTGAGAATTACTCGTACCAGCTCCATTCCCTCGCTTCTTCATCAGGTGCCAAACAACATAGTTTTTCTATAGAGCGCACATACACAGATATATATATATACATATATATTAAGCAGAATTCAGAATATAATTAATATATATAGCCATGCATCAACATACATACAGGGTTCGACAGCCAAACTCTGCTGTGTACTCGTGGACGATCCATGGGGATTGAGTCTCCAATTTGGGTTTGCATTTGGATTTGGATACACCTTTGGATTTTGATACACCTTTGGTACTCTTGGAAGAAATTCTAGGTGAATGGTAAAACAATATCTTCCTTACACCTGTAACACCTTCTCGAGTTATGAAATTTTTATATTTACCAGTGACTTTCCAATAACCTTCAGGGGCAGTCCCTTTAAAATCGATACGTTTTTCATCTTTTTGTAGCTGACGAAAGAAGAACCAGTGGTTCTCCAACTATGTTTCAACTGATTGACTAGTAAATATATACATATTTAAGAAGAAAATGATGAATTAATGCAAAACTAATCCAAAAATGATCACCAAATACTTCTACAGAACAAAATTATTAAGTCACTAACCAGGTGAATCCCACTGTTCAAGCTTGTTACAATCTTCAATAGTGACCATTGTTTGGTCGAGCTCCTCCAAATGGTCCCCGATGACTCTGTTTCTTAGGTAGTTATCTATTAACTCGTCAAAAGTTGGACAGACTCTTAGGCCAAGTTTGCGCTCCATATTAATGAACGAGAAGAGTATCGAGGTCTAAGAGAGAGAGAGATGGGAAGTAATAAGAGCTTATAGCCTAGCACGGAGATCACCAAATGTTTAGTACATACTACGTATACAGTAGGAAAATTACCTTAACATTTAAAATGCATAAATCATTGCTAACTTTAAAGGAAAAATGGTCATTTTTCATAAAAACATTTGTTACCAACAATTAAAAGTCGACGCACTTCATCAAATCGCAAATTATAATATTTTCTATACGTTTTAACATCAAGGCACCATGAGATTTCAACTTAACTGTGCTAAACCAACTACATATAAATTTGACATTGCCAACGAATCTAAATTCACTACGCAGTTCAAGTTGTGAATGATCCAAACATCGCTACTCCAAACAAAGAAAGGAAATTATATGCTATATATATGCCATACCCGTTTAAAGATTGATTACAACTTAAGAAAATTACATTCAAAATCAGCAAAGTATCCAATTCTTATCATCAAACCAAAGATAAGCTACGGATAATCCGAAATTAGTTCTAAGACGAACTCAAAAAATCCTTACAGCCACGGAGCCCTTTCAATATTAAAGCAACCAATGGTTACCTTTGTATAGCTTCAACTGAGATTGTCGACTTCCGAACCCTAATGTTGAGCTTGGCGATCGATTGTCGAGCATTGATCGGCGAGAAATTCTTAAAAAGTCGAGTACTTGACGATTGTTGAGATTCGGGGATAGAGGGTTTGCCCAACTTGTGAGAGAAGTGAATTGTTTTTTGAATAAAAAGAGAAGTTTAAATTAATATTGAAAAGGAAATGTTGATTGGCGCGCGTGTCACATTTTAACTTAGCGATTTCTTTTTTGAAAATATCTGTCACGGTTTTTTTTGTTCAAACGCCACGGTTTTAATTATTATACGCCATGGTTTTTAACCCATGGCCATATGTTGCACAGCAAAAATCGATCCATTTTTTATCTCGAAGCCAACCTACATTAGATTATTCTTCACATGCATATACAATTTGATTTCAATTCTAATAATAAAATATCATAAAGGGACACAAAATCAGAACACAAATCCGAAATTTAGAACACAATTTTAATTCCTTTCATTATATTAAAAGACAATTGAGATCTTCATTCAATATACCAATATTGATTGATGGTTACATAAGATAAAAAAATTTATTTAGGGTAACAGGGAAAGAGTTGATGACTATTGATGGTTACAAAAACTACATGTAGTTCATCATTATATCTCTTCATCGTTTCTTCGACAGATCTGGGATCTTCCTTTATCGTTAAGTTTCTTCGACAATTTTTGGAAGAACCCGATTCATTAGAAACTTCTGATACAGCTTTTTGCAGCTCACAAAAGTTTGTTTCTTTGGTGAAGAACCAAAATTACACTCCCCCAAAATTAGTCTTCATTCTCTCAGAATCTGGATTGCTTCCTTCAGACTCTGTGACCAGCGTTGCTTCCTACTCATTCCTTCCATTCATCCTTTTATTTTAAAGGATACTGAAAAATCACATTCGGTGATGAAGGTGTGAACTTACAACTGATTCTAGCTGATCTAAGACCTCATGTTTATCCCACTCATCCTTTTGTTGAAAGATGGGGTAGTTGAGCTCATCAGTTCTTAACAAGAAAGGGATCAACGTGTATAATTGACCCCTTCTAGTTGTCGAGAACCTAAACGCTGGCGTACAAGAAGACATGCTAACGGCATGGGCCAGTTACAATCGAGTGAAGTATTGGCATACATTTGGCCGGCGACAATGAAGAAACTGATGACGTATGATGCAAACTTTCTCGATTAGGCCAATTACGCGAAAGAAGATATTGGGATGAGTGATAAAGAACACAGGGATCAGAATGGAATATTTGCGTACATTTGGAAACATCACACAGTTTACTGACTCGAAATGTGAAGTACCGTAAACTCGAATGATGTCTCCAAATGTACTCCAATACTTCACTCGACCTCTGCATCCTTTACCACCCATCGCCATACCTTCTCTTAGCATAATTCACCTATTTGGTCTGATATTCCCACGTCACTGTTGCTTTCGCACTGCTGCGATGACAAAAAATCAGCGCCAAGATATGTGATCATTGGAGATAAAACCCAATAAAATATTATAATGAAATTAAGAAAGAAGTATTATTCACTTACCAAATATGGTACAATACAGTTAGCTTCAGCTGTAAATGCAATCCTAAAACCAGCTGGATAGCTAGCCTTGAATGATCTAGTAGCTTTAACAACTGCTATTGACCTTAAAAAATAGCAAGTGCATGGTTGCGATGATAGAAAAATGCTATGGTCTGTACCAAGAAATGTGAATTACAGATGGAACCCAATTGAAACATTATAATGAAACAAAAATAACCTCGAGGGCTTAAAAAATAATGCTGGTACTTACTTGAAGTCAAACAGAGTCAAATATCCACCATCTTTGCACTTAAAGCATCAGTCCATCATCCTTGAACTCTGTGACTATTTAGGGTAATAGGCAGGGAGTAGCTGCTTCTCCTGAAAAAGTGGATAGAGGACTCATGTACTTTACTCCAATGCCTCTTCGCATGATGGGTATTTGGAGTAACTATGAATGCGTTGATGACCATTAATCCAACCGTTGAATCAATTTTTTCAGCAACTCTATGTGCATTCCTTTAACTTTACCCTACCTCAATGCCTCTGCACTCAAATGGAATGGAGGTAGCGACTGCTGCCTCCATTAAAACAAGAAAGCTAATTTTGTTGATGGACATACTCGAAGACGGCCTACTGACCTATACTTATAACCTTAGCGAGGAAGACCATGTACGGATCTGAGGTCATTCCAATCCAAAGCAGTTTAAATCTGTCCCCTACTGCTATTTCCTCGTCCTTACAAAATAATCCCCACTCATGGCCTGATATATTGCTAGAAAGATTGTCCTCCATGCCGACCTTCAGCTCACATCGGTAAACCCTCGACCTAGAAAGAAGTCGGACTTGAAAGACCTGATCAACAGCAAGTCCTAGTCATTGGAGCACTATAGGTTGGAGCACCTAAAAAGAGAAACGAATAAAAATATTAAACAAATATCTATGGTATATATACGTAACAGATCATATTATTACTCATGCAAAAGATGTTAAGAACATACCAATGGTGCTTGTTCTGTAACATGTTTGTGGGTCACATAAACACCGAAGAAGAGATCCTTCTTAGCCTCTATTGAAAACCACGACGGATTACCGTCGAGATCTCTCTTAATAGAGTTCGGGTCAAAATCATTCCGAATGACCCATTCGCCAGGGAGTCCCCAAAAATTTACAATACCCATTTCAAATATTGTAACACAAGCAGTCAGATTGTGACTCTCCACAGCTAAAGAATCGAACCGAAGGCTGAAACCCGCCTTCAATCCATGTCCGTTGACGAAATTTGAGAATTTTATAGTGGATAATCTGGTACTCATCCCTTCGGTGCTTTGAAGACGACATAAACGGATAGGATAGGATCATCGACCTGGCAAACTAAGGAGAATACGCGTTGAACCTTCACTGCCTCGAATTTCAGTCAACCAAGCCCTTGGCAATAACTTAAAATACAATGAGATAAACAAAACATAAATAAAAGGTTATATATAAAGTATATAAATGTAACCACTGAAATGGCAATGAAATTATATTCATCTTACCACTGCTTCTTTGGTGCGACAAATGTTTTCTTGGTAATGTGAAATGGTCATTTCAAAGTGGTGCACAATTTTGGGGCCTGAAAACAGAGTAAACAGACCATAAGCATACGAATTAACACACTATCGATAGCAAAACATAACTGATTGAGAGTAAATGCAGAGGAAATATACCAACAACAGTTAATATTAGAGTAAGTTCTTCGATCCAAATCAAACAACATGAAAGTAAATCAAATTATCAAAATACTTCCGAAAATGTCAATTATTACACTAACGGAAAGAGATTATTTTCCATTCCTAAAATAGAAACTACATGCAAAGTTCTATTTACTCATCAAAATCACGCAAAATAATAAACTGTCATCAAATCATTCATCCACAACACTTACAACAGAAAAAAAAACATGAAATTAAAAGACAAGTTAAGAGTCAAATCGTACCTTTGAACGAAAAGCAAAGCTTCGTGGAAGGAAACCGTCGCTTCTTGTAAGTGAATTTTGTGAGAGAAAGAGAGAATTTAAGAGGATTAGGGTTTCGAAAGTCAGAAGAGAGAGTTGTGGTCGAGATGATTTAACTGTAGATTTCGCGTGTTTTCAAGACGATAAGAGGAATCTGAAAAGTTAATTAATCATGTTCATCCCTATTGCCACGGTTTATGAACAGTGGAGACAAAAAACAATCTCTACGTCTATCAAACCGTGCCATATTGTACTTTACACCACATATTTTTTTCGTTGTTAAAAAACCGTGGCATAAAGTATCATACGCCACGGTTTTATACTCGTGGACGAAAAACATTACCACGATTATGAAACCGTGGCCATAGGTAACTTTACGCCACGCTTTTTTGGCCGTCGATACCCTTAGCGTGGCGCAATTCCAATTTTCTACTAGTGATTATAACATGAGCTATCAAATAGGTTAACTAGATGTAACACCCGTACTCTAATTTAGACACGAATTTTAACTAGACATCGCGATTAGCTGTAATTAATTTTTTTCGCGTAACGAAATATCAAGAGAAAATTAGCCATTTTTTTGTGAATTCTACCGACACCATAAATTCAACCTTGTCAGAAAATACAATGACATACAATATGAATTCAACCATGAATAGTAAAATATACATTTCAAATCACTAGGATTTTTCAACACCTATCATAGAGGAAGATGAGTCCTCTTGTAGGCTTCCTAATTGCATGCAACGAAGAACCTCATTGCATATATATCATTCACAACATTATGTATCCTCCGTAACAAAGAAACATTCAACAAATCCCATTCTCATTTTTCAAACAATCATAGCCAAGACAATCATTCAATTCAGTTTATTTTTCAGTCCAATTACAATAAATTTCAGTCCAAAGTTCTTCCGTAACAAGCTTACGGAAGATTACAACTGTCAAAACTTACAAAATCGTCTAAATTTCACTGCCAAAAATTCGATTAGCTCAGAATCATTTCAAATAAACATATGTCGTAGACAAGGTATAAACAAACTCAAAACTAGAAGAATTACAGTGATCGGACGATCGGAAACCACTGAGTCACGACCGAGTTGAGTGTCGGTCGTCTCTGAGTCAGCCGAGTTAGGTCCGAGTTGAGGGTCCCAAGGCATCGTGGGAGGCCGACGAGTCCTTCCGAGCAGAAGCCGTCACGAGAGCTGGTGGTCGGAATCTTCAAAGGTAAAATCCGACCACTCCCTGCACTCAAATCGATTTATTTTTAGCATAATTAGACTTCCCATAGTCCATAGAACAACATAGTAGAAGGAGAGATCATAATTTGAACTTTTTATAGTCGGACCCGAAACCCTAAAATTCGAATTAAAGCCGAACGGAGAGACATCGTGGAAAACTAACCTCGTATTCGTGATCTTCCTGTTGATTACTACCGGAAACGGTCAAGATTTTGGCCGGAGACAATCGTCTCCGGCGAAGACGACGAACAACAGAGAGAGATCGTTGTCGCAAGGTTAAAGAAGAAGGAGTAATAATTGAACCGATTTGGTTCAATCATTTATATAGCAGGAGTTAAAATCGGTTAAATAGAGTAAAAGACTATAATACCCTTAAAATTTTTAAATATTTACAAGATTACCAACGTGTTTTATTTCGGTCAAGATTTGGTCAAAGGTTAAATTATCTTTTTACTGTATTAAAATCGGTTCGTTTCAATCTGTACCGGTTCGATCTGATTCTTATAACCAGCTTTATAATAAATTACCTTTATACCCCTCCGTATAATATCTACAGACTTACCAACGCGTCTGTTTTGAGTCAAAGGCTATACTGGTCATTTCATAATCCCGAACCTGATTATTATTCTGAACCTAAATTGAAACCCTAAAAGTAATATTTTTATCTTCCGAACCAAATAAAATCATTTTTACTAGTCCCAAACCTACCAAATTTTTACAATAAGTTAAAAATCTTGTTTTGAACATAATATGTGAAAATTAGAATTTAAAGATAACAAATCTAATTTATTTCGATTTTTTGATAAATTAGAGTTAAAAGATATATTGTTAATGTAATTAATTGTCTTAAAAATTATTTGGAGCAGTAAATCGGTTTAAAAAAATTATGGAAAAATTAAAGTATATTATTTTAAATGATTAGGAATATTGTGCAAATTTCTTAAATATTTTTATGGCATAAAAGTATTTAATTCAATAATTGGATTAAGAAAAAATTGATTTTAGAAAAATAATTAAAGAAATATTTTAAAAGTAACTTAGAGTTATAACGACGAGTGTGACGTGTACGGTTTAATTTGTAGTAAACACTAATATGAGTTAAAGATCAAGTCAAATAAAGAAGAACAACAAGATATGTCATTTATCCTAACATTTGAATGTAATGATTTTTATATATCGTCTATTAGGTAACGAAACCACGGCGACATCGGAGGTGTAGTTAATATCGATTAGAATATATCGATCTTCATTACTGTGAGTAGACTTTTAATTATAGAAGGCGCTTATATTTTTATTGTGTACTTCATGCATATTGTTTGTATATATAATATATATAATAGCTACCTAGGATTGATTATATTATATATACAAATATATATATATATATATACGAATTTGATATTTATATATATATTGGGATATTTATATATATATATGTTGGGGAAAATATTATGAACTATATGATAAATAATCATATATATAACTTGGGAAAAAATATTCGGAAATAATTCTAAATAAATTAAGCGGATAAATGTCCGTAAAGATTTATTATAAATCACTACTACATGTAACCACATGTGGGAAACTCGGATAAATACATAAATCGATTCCTGAGTTCGACGGAACTCACGATAGGAATCCACGTTGGTTCTACGGAATGCCTAGAAGGGTTGTTTGTCATGACACAGCACTGGGCTACGGAGGGTCTACGGGCCATAGTTCAGAAGCTCAACCAGAGCCTGGTTGAGGAGTAGTGAAGGTAGTTGTTCTAGCTAAGGACACTAGACTTTATCGGTAACCGATAAAGGTTTGAAAAGTGGGATAAAGTGGTTACCATTTAATAGAAATAAATAACTTATTTATGATTGTCTGAATTGATTGAAAGTTGATCTTGATTTTAAATACATAAAATTATTTTGATATTAAAATCATCGACTCGCCTAGTCGACCAGGTAAGATTTTGGTGAATGCATTGTATGATAATATTTTCAAATATTACCGTGGATAGAACCTAGAATATATATAAGGGAGGGAAAAATCCTCCTATAATTAACGGTCTACTCACGGGATTTTATATCTCATAAACGTTGAATAAAATTTTTACAAGTAACAAATAGTTAGAAAATACCAGTGATGACTAGTAGCATAAGATCTCATTCGGAGATCGAGGTAGATTACTCCATAGCCTCGAGTAAAGCATAATATTTATCTTCATTAAATAACTCATCTGGGCGGCACTAGTGCTAAAGTGTGGCTTAGACTTAACCTGACTTTTATTATTGTTATAAACTTATATGTAACTAAAATACTTAATTATGTTTTAATATTTTATGGAGAATATAAAACTCGAATAAAGATTTATTTGCTAATTGATGAGTATTAAAAACAAAACTCCCGACGCCCCTCGACTCGAGTGATCTCCCATCCTTAAGGGAAATTACGAGGAGGGTGTCACACTAGAATTCAAGTTCTACGTTTATTTGGATGATTATAATGTCTTGCTAGATACCAATTATATCGGTTTAGGCCAATATGATATAAGGCCTAGAGCAAGTGGGAGATTGTTAGAATTTATGCTTTAAAGCACATAATATATTGGACCTGTGACTAAATAAACAGTAGCCTATTGGGCCGCACAATAGATTGTGACGAATGGGCTAGGATTAATTGGGATGACCTAAAAATCGGGTACAACACTATAAATACTAGTGTTGGCCAAATTTTAGGGTTACATATGTTGGAATCCTCTCAGTTAATGCAGCCACCTAAAAATCCTAGTTACGCAGAACTAGCATTCTGCTTCTCTTTCATGCAATCGTGTGTGAGAGTCAATAGAGAGGCGACGTTCGACAGTTAAACGGAGTCTAATCATCACGCAAAGGAAGAAGATAACCTAAGGAGGACATTATTGAGAAAAGTTATCATGTTCGCACAATTCTTCTTTGTTTTATCGTGACTATGTCGAAACAAATGTTCCTAAATTTATTTTATGCGATTGATATATATTTCCGCTACTTATATGATCATGTTTGATGATTGAATCGCATGTTAATTCTCCTCAGACTAATCATACAAGAAATTAATAATCGAAATTAGTTTAGAGTTCTTATCGTTCTGAATAACTATTATTGTGGAAATTAATTATTTCCTTAAAATTATGCAACATTGAATTTCTCTGTACATTTATAGTACGCATACATGCGTGAATTGAGGGACATGAAAACATAAAAACGGTAAAACCAACATATAATTATTTAGGCTGCACGATTAGAAACGACCACCAGCTTATATATATAAGAAACAATACAGTTGCAACTTCCATGGATATAATAAAACCTAAAGAAATGTTAGTTCTTGTCTGTAAATGCAAATGGCCCGCTATTGAAACCAGAAAAATAAAATAAAATGTTGCAGTCTTTTCTGTATTGGATCACCATGCTGGAATTATTTTATGTTTTCCCATGAATAACCGTCGAGATAAGCTAATGTTTCAATTATATATAGTGTGATTATATTTCCATGACGACAATAATATTAGTTAGAAGATCTAATTTTTTGACAATATCATACACCCGAATACAATATTATTTTATTTTATTTTCGCATATCATCACAGATTCACAGTATTTAAAAATTCACATTTACATTTTTTTGTATTATTAAAATGTGCATGTGGGTGCTAGGGTTTGGGTGGACCATTAAATTAAATTTTATAATATGGCATTCAATTATGTGAACTCAAAATGCACACGATGACCATGACCTGCCTCACTTTGTTAGGTTAAATTGTGAACGATGCAATATCCGGCCAACTACGCTACCTAAGCTACCCCCTATACATACTATATACATACTCGTATCAATAGCCTCTAACACATTTTTTTTTTTTCTAATACATATTTTTTTAATTTTTTTTCATACATTTAAAGAGATATATTTTGTCATTATTAATAAATATGTATATTTTTTTGAATATATTTAGAAAAGTTAAAAAAATATGTTAATAAACATGTATTAACAGACAGAGGGAGTATCTTTATTTCGATTTCTACTCGGATTTACGTCCTTTCAAGCTTTTTTCATAACATCCTCACAGCATCTTGCCCGAAGACTAGCTAGTTTCTTTTGTATTATGGTTCATTGATATGGTGGTACTTAGTTAGGAGAGAGTTTAATAAGGGTATGTTTGTAGCATGTTAATTTGGAGCAATATAAAGTATATTAAGGCTTAGATTATCAAACTATATATGAAATGAAAGTATATATCAATGTATAAAGTACATTATAAGTTAGATTTATATATTATCAAAAAAAAAAAGAAGAAGTTAGATTTATATTCATCTCTCTTCAAAACTAATGAATTATTTGGGGCCCTATAATATGGAATGAGAGCCACGCTGCTCAAATAAAATATTGTAGTTCTTTTATGTTCAAATATTCAATTCAATAACTGTAATTACATCAATTAAGTTACGTATATAATATAATAGGCCGCGAATGAAAATCCACACCGACTTTAGTTAGTTAAATTCATTGGTCACGTGATCAACACTACTCTCATGTTGATATACATATATATGACAACTCACAAGCACAAGCTTGAAGGAAAGCGAAATCCTAAAAGAGAAGGCAAAAGTAATCATTTGGTCCTATTTTAAACGTTGTTGAACTGTTTCATTCTTTCAAATATAAATCAAATCAAATGGTCATTCAAACGTTAATTTTTGAACTCGTTAGTCTCTCGACCCTAACGGACGTTAATTTTTGCGATCTGTCACTTTTAGCCAATCATAGAGTGCCACGTGTCACTTACGTGTAAACAAAATTCCACTTAGGCTTTGTTGAACCGAATCGAACCAATTTATTTGTGGATTATAAACAAACGAACCGAACCGGTTCGCCTCATTCTTCTTCTTCCGCACGACATCTCTTCCCTCGCCATTCTCTCTGCTCGCCATCGTCGATCACAATTCCGGTGGCTTATCCGGCCGATTGAAGACTAGTTTCGAAAACTTACATCGTGGGAAAGCTAAATATGAGGTTAGTTTCTTCTAATTCGACTTGATTTTTCTTTAATTTTGAAATTAGGATTCCGTGTATATGAACAAAATTTGGAGTTTTGCTTTGATTCTCTAATATGTTGTAATAGGTGTCGTGAAGATCTTACCTATGTATTTTTCAAGAAAATACAACGTGTTTAAGGGCTCTTACCGACTGTTTGAAGTTTTCGGCGCGGCGGTTCATGGCGGCGGCGGTGTTGCGGCTCGTGTCGGACGTCGGGAAAGCTCGATTCACTCGAGTTTCGTCGATTGAAGCTTCACCGGACTCGGATTGAGTCCCTGTTCGCGATTAAAGGTTCATCGGGTGGTCGGTGACAGAAAAGGTGTTTTCTGGTGGGACAGAGCTTATATCCTCCGTAGATTTTCAAGTTCTAGGTTTTCAAGGCAAATAATTTTCATTTATTTGTTTCGTTTCGCATTGGTTTCATACTCTTCCGCCACTCACTGATACTTTTCGATTTTAGCATGTTCAACCGAGAAAGACTGGGTTTTTTTTAGGCGATCGTTTGAGATTATAACAGAAGAGATGAAATTGAGAAACTTGATTTGCTTGTTTAACAGAATATAGAATTGGGTTCTGTTTGATTTTTCAAACCGTGCTCAGAATGAGCTCGAACAAGCAACACTTTTTCGTCAAGGACTTGACGGAGGAAGCAAAGAAGAGGATTGTGATATTGGAGTCTATTTGATGTTTTCTCGTTCTTTGATTTGTTTGAGTAACATGACAGTACTGGTTAAATGTTGTGATTATGGCCAAAGATTGATAGTTTTTGTTTGAAGTATGTATTTTTTCGTAACTAACTGAGTTTGGTGCGTGCATTCTCATTGTTTGTTATGAAGCAGCATTTCTCAGTCGTTGTTGATTTGATCAGTACTCACTCTTTTTCTGGTGGGACGTTGGGTTGACGGTTCGGTTCGTTCGTTTATAATCCACAAATAAATTGGTTCGATTCTGTTCAACAAAGTCTAGGTAGAATTTTGTTTACACGTAAGTGACACGTGGCACTCTATGTTTGGCTAAAAGTGACAAATCGACAAAATTAACGTCTGTTTGGGTCGAGGGACTAACGAGTTCAAAAATTAACGTTTGAGGGACCATTTGATTTGATTTATGTTTGGAGGGATAAAACAGTTCAACAACGTTTAAAATAGGGACTAAATGGTTACTTTTGCCTAAAAGAAAATAAAAATTGAAGCACCTGAAGTCCTGATCAGCACAAAAATTCTAATTGAGAAGAAGTGTTGGATGATCCTTGAGGACTCTGGTAATTTGAACAAATACTATAAAACAACGAGAGGAGTAAAAGTTTAATGACATTAGAGAAATGTCGATGAAATGCTCACTCCGACAACATTCACTTAATAAACTCAAAAATAATGAGTTTAGAATTCTTATTTGCACGAAAATATTTGTCTCATGTAAATTAGAAATATGATCGAAACAAACGTAAGAGATGATAGTTTGATACGTTAATTATTATTTGTTTTGTTTCGTTATTAATTTGTATTTTTTTATTTTAATGTTAATGGATGTGGATGGTATGTATCCAACATTGATTTGTTTTAGTTTCGTTTTCACTTTTATAATTTGTACTCGTAGCTTGATTGTGGATGATTTTATTGTGGATATTGTTGTTTATATTTTACAACACCTTATATTTTCACCTAATTAGAAAGGACTAGGGCTTAATTTATCAAGAAATTATCGACAACTGACATGATCATGTTCGGCCACCTAAATTTCTATTAACAATAATTTCTTCCAGTATCAAAATAAATAAACAATATTAGAATTGTGATCGTTGCATGCACAACATTTGCAAGCTCTAAATATTATATGCATTGTTAAAACTGTTTTGTCTCATGGATATTTTACATATTTTTTCAAGTGTACAGCTATTTTGCGATTTGCATCTCTATAAAACTAAATAAGCAAAAGGTAATTTCTCATTTTTTTAACTTTTGGGGATCACATTATAAGGTGAAAGGTGTAATAACTGGTTGAGAGGTTTGGTCAATTGCAAATAAATTCTTTGTTGTTGGGTGAAACTAGAAGAACGCGTAGAGCAGTAAATGTGGATGGGTGGTTCTGCTGAATGTGAGTATATATATGTGTGTGATGAGCTAAAAGCTTTATTAATTAATCCAAATATCATACTTGAAACAAAATAAAATATTGTTGGTGATGAATATGAAGATAGAGAAAGACTAGACCCAAGTAATTAGCTATAGCCACTTCCATTAATTATACTACTACTCCATAGCATTTTCTCTCATCTTTAATGGAGTATAAGAATACTATACTGTGAAGGAGATCGATCAAAGTTGTAATTAATTGCAGTGTATACATATTTAAAATTAGTAATTTAATTCTTTCACCATTTATTGAATGGTTATAAATGGGAAAGACAACATGTACCATTAAAGATGAGAGAAAATGCTCTTCCCAAATTCACTTCAGTCATTAATTTTGCAGTTGAATATAGTTTCATTCATTTATTTGTTTATTTTATGCATTCTGAATTTTTTTTTTAATACGGTAAAGTTTGTTGAGAGAAACAAAAAAACTCTAAAATGTTACTTAATGGTTAAATGGTGATTTGTTACTTATTATCCTTATCGATACATATTTCGTTAGTTAACATTAACAAAGAAAAATAGAGTGTGGGAAATATAGAGGCTAGTTTTATGTCGTGCAGCGTCTGGCTAGCTTGATCATGTCTATTATCTTCTACTCGAGTTTTACCAACTTATCTACTAGCCTCTTTTCCTATGCACATTACGTAGGAAAAAAGTCCGAGTATTTCCGGATGAAGAGAGTATAATCAGTATAATTCATTTAAGTTTAAATGATCAATACAAATGAAGTAACGAGTTTATTAAACTCCACTATTGATAAGCTTTTATTTCATTTTCAAATGGAATGTTTTGTGATGTTATGGCCTTTTATTCGATTTAAAGCAAACATCAATCAACTTAATTTAAACAAGACTGGGTTACATTGATACATCTACTTTATACGCTACAAAGTATGGGCTAATCCTCCTCACTAAATACATCTAAAGTCCTATCCTTAAATTAAACTTCATAGTTTCTTAATACCATCATTTCAGTAAATATGAAAGGAAATCGAATCAGAGATTATAAACGTTTTCAGCGGCTGTAATATCGTCGACAAAATATACTTTATTCCTATTTACGTCACCTTCACATATGCCTAACCTCGTTCTCCTAAAGAATACTCGATTGTAGGCTTCGGACATTTACCTGTACCCCAAGCAAAGCGGAATGTGTCAAATTGGTAATAGCTGACATATTCTGGACTCGTCATATCACCATTAATTTCTTGCGACGAGTCAGAATTAATTTATGTTCTATGAACCCGAGCTAGCTATACTCACTTTTAGGAGAATGTTTAGATTGAGAAGTTTCAGCACGACTTAGCCGTTTCTTCCTGTATCTCCAAGCTACTTGAATGCGTTTTGCAGCAAGGAGTCTCCAATAGGGTGATTCATACCTGTTGTCAGTGAAAATATATCTTTTTTGAGAACAACCTAGACAGAAATTGCATAGAAGGAAAGTTGATTGGAGAAAAAGTAACCTTATAGCTCCTTGAGCACGTGGGCTTCTAAAGAATCTTAAGAACATACTAGTTACTTCTTCAAGGTCCTTAGCTTGAAGTGAAAATGCTTCTACATTAGTTAAGCATCGTACTGAGCGGTTGCTAAACACCCTTTGACCGATATTTCTAATTTTCTTCCCATCTGTAAGAAGAGGATCCATGATAAATAAATCAGTTGATAAAATATGTATAGCCCAACTAACAAGTTCCACGTGCCAGTAAAAGTCTGCATAATACATACCTTTGTTTACGCCAGAATGCTCGAGACACGAAGCGAAAAGCTCCTCCCCACATACACCCCCTTCAGATAATGGAACTCGATTCCCATCTTCTCCAATGCTCTCCATCTTCCCACGCACAATGAAAATAATCCTCTCAATTGGGCCACCATGATACAAAACTATGCTTCCTTTAATATAGGTCCTTTGTTTAAGCCTCTCGCAAATGGCGTCTAAGACTGGATCCTCCATAACCACAAATATTTGAACCTACCCAAAATTGTGACGAGTACAAGCCTAAATTAGCATTTTTAAAAGGACAAAATTGGTTTCCTCATGCAATAAATTAAAGAGAAAATTATACTGATTCATTCATGGTCTTACTTTCTTGACAAAATTGAAGAGATGGCGTCTTATGTCCTTTTGCAGGTCTTCAGGCAAGTTGTCAAACAGAATATCCTCATTTACTCCTCTGGTGGCAGCCCAGTTATAACGTTCGGACTCTCGTACACGCCTACAAGATAAAGCAATGAAACCACGTCACTGGAAAATGTAAACCATAGAATTACAAAAGTCTCAAAACGATATCTCAAGGCTCATTTAAAATAAACGTTCGACAATTGGAACTTGAATTGGATCGAGTAGCATATAGTGCAACCATAAGTTTCTGAACAAGATGCAAACTACTCTATGAGATAAAAAATGATCTATGCTAAAACATTCTTAAAATCATTTTTTCGTAATGAACGACTCCACAAGGATAGGATTTGAAGTAAGTGAGACGAAACGGGCTTATGAAGATGCAACTGACAAATAGTGATCGCGAGCATCTGAGACCATCAGGAATGGAAAAAGTATCAACCTTCGTAGTTCTTCTGGTAGACGGCGATGGCTCATCCACTGCTCAACATCACGGCGTCGCAATGACATTTCTAGCCTCCTAAATTAAGAAAAATCAAGAAGGTGACTTTTCATAATACATGTAAGATAATTTCTCTACTATGTGAGCTGAGGCTGCAAATAACCTAGTACAAGTTCAAACTATGCCATTTTTCAAAAATAGCAAACATCTGACATTCAACATCCAAGACATAAACAAAGCAACATTCTCTTTGATCACAAAAAATAAAAGAAAAAAAGAGAGTCAGTACCTCCGTCCAAGAGCTTGGAGAAAATTCTGCATATTTCCAATTAGAAGAGCAAAGAGCAAGAGGCCTAATCCAATAATGGCCATGGTAAAAAGAACTTCCCAAATGAAATAACTTGGAACTTGATTTCCCGCTAAAGTACTGATTTGCTACAGAAAGTCACATGAGGAATTAAATTAAAAACCACAGTTAGTTTATGGATGACACAATTTAACAGCAAATGCAATAAAGTAACTATGGGCCCCAACAATTAACACATCAAGAATAATATTCACAAATTTTGAAAAAATTGCAACATATAACCAAATATAACGGTTGCTTTGTTTATACAAGCCAAAAGAAGAAATTACAATAATCAAGCTTGTAGATTAAAACACATGGAGTAGCATTAAGAATGAGCATATCTCAGTTGTTAAAAGGAGTTGTATTCAATAGGAATCTATTTCTGCACGTGAGAGGAATATAAGAAGAATACCTGGAATCCCCAAAACAATGAATATACATATCTAGTAACCATATCCGATTTCGCGGTAAGGTTAACCGCTAGCTGGTAGATTCCATAATTAATACTACCATGGTCTGTAAAACAAAGTGAAGCATTCGCATTATTTGTCCACTCAGGCCAAGATACAGAACTGTTAAACTTATCAGTATTGCCATGCCCACAGTCAATGAAGTCTGAACAGTGTGGGATTTTTGAGTCTTTGCAGGCATTTCTAAAACATTGATTAACCCTCTGTAAAAAGAAAAAAAAAATCAGTAGGATTCTCTAAATGAGCTAAAAGAAAAAAGAGAGACAGAAGATGGGAAGATTAGTCAATGAAGGCATACTATCATTTATCTTGCACACAAAGAAAACTCTTTTTGGTCAAAATTTGTTCTTTTCCTTCATTAGAACTCAAAAACTGTGCTCACTGAAGGATGTTTCAATAGCTTCCTGACAATGATTAGTTCTCTCCCTTTTTTTTTTTTTTGGTGTTCTCGGAGGTCAAACATTGATATCTCATAATTTGCAAGAGTGTTAATAAGTGAATTTTGCTAACTATGGATCAGCTGTACACTACAGTTTAAAGTTGGCCTGGCATCACCAAAGCCTCGGTTAATCGGAGATGCTACATTAGTGTTTTTTATTCTTAAACCCTCACTAACTGTGGTTAAATCCTGAAAAAAAACTAGTCGATTCATTTTACGTCAGAATTTCCAGGCTACAAATGCTGGTAACTGGAACCAATTTTTATTTAAGATGTAGCAGTTCGAAAAATTCAAAACAGAGTCGAGCAGAAAGATAACAAAGTTTCTCCAAAGATATATCAAGCTTTACCTGTAACCCAAAGAGGTACCAGCACGACCCGACAACATGGCCAGACAGCATAAAAGTGAAAAGATTTATCACAAAATTAGCCCATGCCGACTCGAAAATGAATCCAGTTGGAGATTGACCGACAAGTAAAGGCAAAAACCTGTACAACCTGGGTACATACTGAATCAAAACTGATACTCTCAAAAGATTCTTGGCATAATTTGCTCCTGATTGTCCCAAGAACTTTGGTAGGACCACCAATATCATAATCTGCAAATAGCCAAACGATTCATAAAGGTTTGAAAATAAACTTAATTGCTACTGAAATAAAGCACATACTACCATTCTGGATCCCGAGGAAAATTTTAAAATACAAATGCAAGAGGCAAAAAAAACTTACTTGAGGAAGTGGTAGAACGATAAACAAGTCGATAGGAAAGAAACTGCACAGGTAATTGCGAGCAATTTTTTTTGGATGGTCGACCAACTCTCCAGCAACCACTCTAGAATCAGGAGCAACATATGCCAACCTAAACTGAATAAACAACATCAATGATGAACAATTGAGACGCAAATACGGATACATAATATAATTTTAAATATCTAGACCATAAAAGAGTTACAATTAAGCATACTGATACATCAATATCAAAGGCAATAAATTCCAGAGGAATAAAAAAAAGAAGAAGAGAGGATGCCTCAAGTACCTGAAGAAGCATGTTTAATACGTATATAAAATCAGCTGTGCTTCTGAGACACACAATTGCTTTGGTCCAGGGCCAGCTTATCTTTATGCACTTATGTTTCTGCATTCATAACGCAAGGCAATCAATGAATGAACTATGAAGGATTCAACCATTTGAGAGAACAAGGATATTAAAGAACAATCTATACCTCCGATACTGACAGCAAGAAGAAAAATAATGGATCAATGAAGATAGCCAACAAGCAAGATATGGCAAAGAATTTGTTCCATTTCTGGATATGTTTATTATGAGGATTCACTACTGGAGGAATAAATTTTTGCAAACAGAAGAGTAATCTCCTCGTCCAACTTTTAGCATCACTGTATAAGAACTGCAAAAGAGTAAATACAAAGAACTAACTTGAGTATACTAGTCAAGTCAAATACATATTTCAGATGCAAATTCTTTGAATTGTATTTATGTAATAGGAGAAAAACAGATAAAGCATCTGAACATGAAAAAAAAGAACATTACTGCTAGGCAATAGTCACACCTTGGAATCAAAAATCATTGAAGTTCTGGAGTTCTTTTGCTGAGCTGGTTTGAAATTGTAATATGAAGGACATGTGGTGCAGTAAGGATCATTGCACATCCCCAACTGCCCAGACCTGAATAAATGATTGTTTTTGCCTGCATAATTATCCTCTGGCCACTCGTTCTCCTCCCTGCCAACGAAAGAAGGAAACCTTTCTGTCTTAGATTCCAGTGTCTTGAGAACTGCAGGGATGCTTTCAGGCTTACGGGGGACGTATATTGGACCACTCATTTGCACAAACGGAGTTCTTCTTTCATTCCTCAAAGGACCAGTGTGACCAACCAATGGGGGTTGATTAGGTTCATACAAGTCACTAGAGTTTGAAGGGATTGAAAGAGAAGCACTTCTGGTTCTGTTAGAAAACGTTCTTCTTTGATCGTCGTAATTTTGGTCCGACCGCTGGTTCTGCATCTCCAATAGCATAGGTATCTCATCTTTATCGTAATTGGCCATTTCTAGAAGCAAAAAGTAAAATTTCAGAAGTCCAGCAAGAAAACATTCACAAGGCAGCAGAAGTCCAGCAAGAAAACATTCACAAACCACTATATAAAGGCAAAACCAGCTCAATTAAAACCGTAAAATCAAGCATGGATTATCTCCACTTTCAGCACCAGAAACTCAATATTAAAATCCAAACATAAATTGATTCTAGAGAAACAACAAGCTTCATAATGTTTGGCTCCAACTACAATTGCCGATAGATTACATAAAAAATTGGCTAGCTGAAACAAAGTTCACAGAAATTTACAAAATTCCATTATTATGGGAGAAACGATCATTTTGTAGCTGAAAATCACAATTTCGCAGACGAAACCACAATTCAGGTTGACTTGGAGAAGCCATACGTTGACTGAACGAACACATAATCATAACATACAAATATACATGTATATCATAATCATCGCCGGTAATCTCCGTCGCACATTGGATAAAGAGATTTATAGGACGACTTTAATCAAACAATTACGTATTTTAATAAAAAAATACAAATAAGAACAAGAAGAAGAGACGATTAAGCTAACCTCAGGCTGAGAGTGAACAACGAGATGTTAAAACGGAGAATCAATCGTCGAGTATGGCCATTTTTTCCCGACGACGAGAAGGAATTAAGTAGCAGAGAAGAGAAGACTTAGGAGAGACTTTTTGGAAAAGGAAGAAGAAGGCAGCCAGCCAACAGGACTAGGCTTTTAATTTACTTTTGTTTGCCCGGCATTTATAGTTTAATACGACACTATACAACTACCACTTTTTTTTCTTTTTAAGTTATTTTGTATACTCATGGTTGGAATGAGAGATTAATCTCACGGATATTGATTATGTGAATATCGAGGAGATTAAAATAAACAACTCCCCACATTTTAATAATTAATTAACAAGTCCCGTGTCTGCGTTGCGAGAATTATTCTGTTCCTTAAAATTTTATTTCTTTTTTTATAGAAAAATGCTTTAATTAGAATATATTATTTCTATCTCAAAATAAATGGAAATTTTTACATGTATTAGTTTTTATTTTTAAAATATACTTCTTGTTTTTTTTTAGGGTTGAAGTATACTTCTCATTGTTACCGTGTCTATGAATTTGAATTAAGCAATTATCTGATAGATTGAAAGATTTTTTAGCTTCTAATTTGTAGAGAAAGATCTGGAAAATACGTGTATTAATAATGACTAATAAAATGTCCCTAAATTGGATATTTCTATCCTAATGAGGAATCTCAAGATATTTTATTAACGTAATGATTTATCTTCAAATATAATAAAAATTCCCTGCAAGCGAAAGGAGTAGCTTATTAAGCTCCAAAATGATTTCATGTCAAAAAAAGAAAAAAATAAAAACCCTCCAAAAATGATTTAACAACAACAACACCCTTATCCATTTCATTTGGTGTCCATTTGGTGCTGTTTTTGAATATTCGGCATCTACAATATTTATACACCAAACCGCGGGTAATAATGGAGTATTTAATTTCTAGTGTTGGTATTTTGTTTTTCCCGTTTATAATTCATAAATAAATTAAGAAAGATCTAAGAAATTGAGGTTAGTACACTGTATGTATGTATGTATCCATTCCATGTGAATATGAGAAACATATGCTCAAAGTGTCAACTGGGCGTGGTCTTTGCCCTTGACGTTATCTTTTTAATACTTATATCGAGTCAACTCTGCTCAATGTTCTTCTTATTGAATAAAGAAATGATATACTTTTTTCTACATAAAGTGGGAGTATTAAATACTAGTAATGCTGAATGTTCAATTCTCACATGATTACTCTTCAAAAAAAAATTCCCACTATTATAAAAAAATAATAATAATAATAATTCTCACATGATTATCAATCATAATAATGTCAGGTATATTTATAATCATCATAAAATATAATATAATATTTGTTTTTTTTTTTTTGATATCATAGTACTACTTGTTTCTTAATTCACTATCTAGAACTTCAAAAAAACAAAAAAAACACTATCTAGAATTTATAAAAATTTATAACGACAAAGAATTTTGATTGAATAAATAATAAGTGACATTTTCCATATCATTATAACAAGAAACTGCTGGTTGACCATTGACTAATTACTATCAGACATTGTTATAACAAGCCAATTTCCTGAGACCTTCAAAGAAATTACTAACAAACATTTTTTAGTTTCATATTTCAACGCTGACAGCCCTGACACAGTGGGATTTAATATTAAGTCCCTTCTCAATTGGGCCGCATGGGCCTATTTCAACCTCACTTCGATCTACTCGGGTCAGGAAATTCGGTTCGAGTCAGATTTGACCCACCGATACAGAAGAAAAACAAAAAATAGTGGTTTTCTTGTCGTCCAAGCTAACGGTCAGCGGCACGACTTAGCCGTTTCCTGATTCTGTATCTCCACGCTACTTGAATCCGAGTTGCAGCAAGACATCTCCAGTAGGATGATTCATACCTGTCTCAGTGTATAAACATAATCTTTTGAGAATTAAAGAGACCAAAATTACATTAGAAAAAAACCACCAATTGTAAGGAAACTTGACGCGGAAGTAACCTTATGGCTCCTTGAACACTTGGATTTCTCAAGAACATACTAGTTACTTCTTCAAGGTCCCTTGCATGAAGAGAAAATGCTTCTACATTAGTAAGGCATCTTACTGTAAAGTTGCTAATTAGCAAATCTGAATCTCTGTTTCTCTTGCCATCTTCAATAGGAGCAATGATAAATTAACAATTACTGAAAAATCCGTTTAGGTTTATTCATAAAATACAAATTTGTGTTTTTGCAATTACCTTTGTTTATAGCAGAAGAATGTTGGAGACACCAAGAAAGAAGTTCCTCACCGCAGGCATCTCCTTCGGATAATATAACTCGAAACCCATCCTCTCCGATGCTCTCCATCTTTCCACGGACAATGAAAACTATCTTCTCGATTAGGCCACCCTCGTACAAAACTTGGCTTCCTTTTATATACATCTTTTTCCTTAGCCTCTGGCAAATGGCATCTAAGATGGGATCTTCCATTAGGGAAAAAATTCGAACCTGCGATATTTTTGAATATGCCCATTATAAATAAGCCTAAAATAGCAATTTGTTAAGGGATTACAGATTGGTTTACTGATTCATTCATGCTCTCATCTGACTCACTTTCTTGACAAATTTGAAGAGATGGCGTCTAATGTCCCTTTGAAGGTCTTCAGGCAAGTTATCGAAAAGGATTTGGTCATTTACTCCTCTGCTGGTAGCCCAGTTATAATGTTCAGATTCCCGCACACGCCTACAAGAAAAAACGATTAAACGAATACATATTAGATACGTCAATAGAAACTGATCAAAAGAAGCAAGTCAGAAAAGAAGGAGTAAGGTGTCAAAAGTATAAATTAATTAAACCTTCGTAAGTCTTCTGGCAGACGGTGATGGCTCATCAATTGCTCAACATCACGGCATCGCAATGACATTTCTAGCCACCTTAAATTAAGACAAACAACATGGTTATCAATTTTCACGTACTACCTTCCTTAGAAAAAATTGACAACTATTTTGGAACGGAGGTAATGATATAGTGTTTTTGCTACAGTGAGCGGTGGTTGCAAGAAAGCTCGTAGAAGTTGAAGCTGTGTCATTTTTCACACATAATAATGCAACATTCTGTTTTATCAAAAAAGGGAGTCAGTTGTACCTCTGTCCAAGAGCTTGGAGAAGATGTTGCATATTTCCGATGAGGGAAGCAACGAGAAAGAGGCCCATAATAGTTATGTGCATTGTGAAAATAACTTCCCAAAATGGAAAAACTTGGAGTTTGATTTCCAGCCAATGTACTTATTTGCTTTAACATGAACCAAAGGTACAATTAGGTCATGGTTGATACGATTTGGCTAGGAATTATATATGATAGGAATATAAGAAGACTACCTGGAATCCCCAGAAGAGTGAATATACATATCTAGTGAAATCCGATTTTGCAGTAAGGTTAACAGCTTGCTGGTATATTCCATATTCCACACTGCCATGGTCTGTAAAGCAAGCTGTTGCATTCACATTGTTTGTCCATTCACGCCAATGTAGATTTTTTTGAAACTTCTCAGTATCGCCATCCCCACAGTCTACGAAGTACGGACAGTCATTGATGTTTGAATGAACACAGGCATCTACTAAACATTCCAGGACCCTCTGTAAGAGAAAGAAAGAAAAGAAGGATGAGCCTTTTCCTGTAAAAAAGGTGACAATTAATATTTCTCCATAAATATATTGAGCTTTACCTGTATACCAAAGAGATACCAGAATGACCCGACAATATGGCCAAAGAGCATGAATAGGGAAATATTGAATACAAATATCCCCCATCCTGACTTGAAAATGAATCCAATTGGAAACTGACGTAGAACTGAACGCAAGCTGTACAACCGTGGTACATACTGAAACCAAATTGCTACTTTAAAAATATCATAACCAAAACTTGCCCAAGAATGTCCAAAGCATTTCGGCACAACAACCAATATCAATATCTGCAAGTATCCAGCGAAAACGAATATTCTTATATAGATGTTTGATTTGAAAACTAGATATAACACAGGAGAGGCAACAGAAACTTACTTGAGGAAGTGGAAGAATTCTAATCAAGTCAATTGAAAAGCTACCACGAAGGTAATTGCGAGCAATTTTTCTAGGATTATCCACCAATTCTCCAGCACCATTTGTAGAATCAGGAGCAACATATGCCAACCTAAACTGAATATAGCAAAAAAAAAACATTGATACTGATAAATCATAGCACTTTAAATCTATTATACTCCTTCCGTCTCAAAATACATGATGTTTTGCATTTTAGGTACATCTAAATGGACATATATCTTGTGAAGATTATTGACTATATATGTTCATTTAGATGAACCTAGAAATGCAAAAATCATATATTTTGAAACGGAGGTAGTATTAGATTACCTGAAGAAGCATGTTTAATACGTATACAAAATCGATTGTACTTCTGAGAAACACAATCGCTCTGGTCCATGGCCAGTTAATCTTTATGCACTTATTTTCCTACATTCAAAAGAAAAGGAAATCAAGGTATGAACCAGTGACACAGTTTATGATCAGAACAAGGATAATTAAAAAAGAAGAATATATATATATACCTGTGATGCTGAGAGCAAGAAGAAAAATAATGGATCAATGAAGATGACCAACAAGCAAGAAATGAGAAAGAATCTGTTCCACTGCTGGACAATTTTAGCATGAGGATTCAAGACTGGAAGGCTATATCGTTGCCAAAACGAGACAAATCTCAAAGTCCAATTTTTAGCACCATTATTATATGGGATCTGCAAAGAGTACTTGACAATGAAAAGATAGAAAACAACAACAATGACAACATAAGTACTGCCAGGCAATAGTCACACCTTGAAGTCGGATATCGCTGAAGTTGTCGACTTCTTTGGTTTATAATTGCAATATGAAGGACACGTGGTGCAGTAAGGATCATCGCACATCCCCAATGGCCCAGACCTGAGTAAATGTTCGTTTTTTGCCCTCATCTGAGCACTGGTTCTGCTGCTCCCTGACGACAAAAGAAGGAAACCTTTCTGACTTATTAGATTCCAACGTCTTCAGACGTGTACCTTGGTTATGCCTATTAGGAATGCTGCTTTCAGGTTTACGAGTAACGTATATTGGACCACTCATTTGCAGGAACGGAGTTTTCCTTTCATTCCTCAAAGGACCAGTGTGAGAAACCAGGGGGACTCCGGTAGGTTCATACGACTCACGAGTTCTGGAATTAGAAAATGTCCTTCCTCGATTGTCCATATCTTTATCCGATAGCATAGGAATCTCATCTTTATAATCGTGACCCACCATTTCTAGGAAGCAATCAAACACTAAACATTCAGTCTGCAGTCAGATTAAGCCATATATTCAAACGAAAAATCATCTTTTCGACCGTAGAGCGAAAATACTACTACTACTACTAGGTAATTTGTTGAAGCATGGATAAAGAAAATTCAATCTGAAAGTGATTAAGAGGGAAAAAAAAAAGTTAACATCAAACACACACAAACTTCATCATTTGCAAAGACCTAAACCAAAACAATCAAGTTTCTAGCTTCAAATTCTAAGAAGCACAAAGAGAAAGAAACTGACTAGCAGAAGAACACCGTCCGTCGAGTGTTAAACGGTGAATCAAACGTTGAGTGTCTGATCAGAACCACTGAGAGAGAGAGGGGCGGGAGAATCTTTGGAACTCTTATAGTACTAGGAAGCATCCAACACTAGAGCAGCCTTAACTTTAGATTTCAGACTGAAAATATTATTTAAATTAATCTCCACCTTTTGAGATTAAACAACTGATTAGTTATTATTACTTTACTGGTGAGTGTGAATAGTGGAACTTGTATGTCTATCACTATAGCTTTAGCGGGAGCATCATTCATTCCCTCAAGTATAGGCAGTTAGGCACAACGCATTGTTTTAAATCCGTGTTTTTTAATTAGTGAGAGCAGTAATAATCTTCAAATGACAATTATTTAAAAAATATAACTTAGCTATTATTTCCTCTACCATATCCATCTTGTTTCCTGTCTCATTTGCTGCTATCAAGGTTGGTGACAATATATATATTTTTTATTGATCTAAGGATCATACAATGGGTAGTCTTTCCCACATGGATCGATCCCATAATTTTCATGATGAAATTATACTGGATAATCACTTGACTAACGGGGGATTAGGTTTGTTGGTGACAAAAATCAATGTGAATACCATGAAAAACATATAGTCAAAGATACAAAACTCTCAAAAAGAAAAAAAAAAAAAAAAAAAAAAAAAAACAGTCAACTGGGCAGATTAATTTGACACGGAGACAACGCTGAATTCTGATGAATGTTTCCATTCATTAAATAAAGAATGTTAGTATACTACTACTATTAATTAGTGAGAGTGTAATTATATGATATTAATGTCGTAATTAAATTATGTAATAGACGACTTCAAATTATTTCAATATATTAATCATCATTTTATTAATATTCACGATTTTTATTACGACACGTATAAAATAGGTTGGGTAAAAAGGCCAAAGCTATACTAATGCATCCTTAGTTCGGCTTGATTTGTTAACAGAACCTTATTAAGTCCATTTCTAAATTGGGCCGGGCCTCTTTCACCCCCACTTCGAGCAGTTCGGGCTAGGAAATTCGGGTCGTGTCAGATTTGACCCATATTACACGCCAAAGACCGACAAAGGCGGGTTTCTGGTAGTGTCGGTTTCTCTTGCCGCCCAAGTTAAAATATCCGACCTATAAAACACAAAAAACCGACCGACCAATTAAAAAGATAAATCCTTTTCAGCAAGAACAAAAATACTTGCAAAAGATTAGAAATTCGATTCAGAAAGCTCGGAGATTAGCTGTTGTTGGAGGAGATTTAGATATTCACAATTTTTTGATCGACTATCGTAAAAGCCCGAAGAAGAGGAAGAGCAGATATTATGGCCATGGTATGTTCTCGATCTCTATACGTTTGAGTGATTGGGTTAAATAGAACTCATTGGGGTTTGAGAATTTCATTTGAGTTGTTGGGTCGAGTTGAAATTTTCCCATTGAATCAAATTTGATGTTTCCCTCGATAAAAATTGCATTGTTCTTCATGTAATAATGTGCTTAAAAGTTCATAATTTGTGTGAATGTTTGTTCTCCAGTATTTAGTTTTACTGGGTTTATATCTCCTTATGTGCTTTCAATTCGATAATATTAATAATCAGTTTGTGCTGCTTGGTTGGCCTTATGTGGAGGTTTCATATGCTGTAAAAGTACTACACTATGCAGCTTTGTTCGCAAAAGTATATGTAAACGAACTCGTGGGGATATTAGTATATCAAACAGAAGATGATTGAGAAAATGATTCTGTCATTTGTCTTGTTTTGTATTAGGATTAATTAATGGCTTTGTTTCTTCCTTTTTTTCATTAGGAAACTACTGCTGTATTAACGGCTGTAACCGCTGCTGCTGCCTTTGGCGGAAGATCGTTGATACTGGCGTGGCGAGCTTTTAAAGCTCGTCCTGTAATTCCTCGTACTCGAAGATTTTACAATGGCGGGTTTGAAGAGGTAATGACCAAGAGAGAAGCAGCACTCATTCTTGGAGTCAGGTATAAGTTCAATTCAATGCAAGTATTTTTAACAAGTCATCAGCCATCTTCGTTGACTGATAAATGTTGTTTATTTCTTTGTTAGGGAGAGAACCGTGATAGAGAAGATAAAGGAAGCTCATAAAAGAGCAATTATGGCAAACCACCCAGACGCTGGAGGAAGCCATTATCTGGCGTTAAAGATCACTGAAGCCAGGGACATCCTCATGGGAAAAAATAGAGGGGGCAGTTCAGCTTTCTAGATGTATAAAACAGTCGAGAAGCAGCAAATACTCGGGAAAACTATGATTATGATGATAGATTAGAGAGGGATACGTGTGTAACATGTCATAAAGATTCTTTTATGGTTATTGAAGGGAACTGCTGCAAGATTGTCTTCTTAATAAAATGCCATGCATATCAGGTGTTACTAACTGATAATTGGCTGCTTTGTTATTGAAGTCACCTGTGTTAGGATTCAGATTGTGTACAGCAACAGTCGACAACTGAACAATTATCAATGAGAAAATTGATTCTCTCACACACAAAACTAAGTATTTATTCTAGTTCTACATAGGTTGAGAGGTGTCAGCTAGCTACACGACTTGGCCGTTTCCTCTTGTTCATCCATGCTACTTGAATGCGACTTGCAGAACGGTAAGGGTGTTTATTCCTGTCAGTGTTGAGAAAATCATTTTTGAATTACATGAGGGGCGAAGGATCTAAGTTGTAAAAAGAAATCACGAATTGTGCGGAAAGTCGATGTGAAAAGAACCTTATAGCTCCTTGAATGCGAGATATTTCTCCAATGTCCTCAGCTTGAAGTGAAAATGCTTTTACAGTAGTTAAGCATCGTACTGTCCGTTTGCTAAGCAACCTTCGACCCACATTTCTGTTTCTCTTGCCATCTTCATAGAGCCATGATAAAATAATAATTACATGATCAGTTTATGCTGTTTGATTAAATGTAAATTTTGTTTCTGCAACTGACAAGCTCCATAAACTTTGCATAATACCTTTGTTTGCGGCAAAACGATACCAATTGAGAAGTTCCTCACCGCATACACCCCCTTCATGTAATGTAACTCGTTTCTGATCCTCTCCGATTCTCTCCATCTTCCCACGCACAATAAAAACCATCTCAACAACTGGGTCACCATAATCCAAAACTTTGGTTCCTTGGACATAGGTCTTGAGTTTAACCTTGTTGGAAATGGCATCTAAGCTTTGATCTTCCATTTGCGAGAGAATCGGAAGCTGCGAAGTTTAATTTTTCACGCTTATAAACCTAAAATAGCAATTCTACCTTGTGTAATAAATTAGAGTAAATTTTACTAATCCATGCTTTCACTCACTCTCTTGAGACGGCGTCTTATTTCCCTCTGAATGTCCTGATCCAAGTTGTCGAAAAGAATGTCAATGTTTATTCCTCTGGTAGCAGCCCAGTTTCTGCGTTCAGATTCTCGTATACGCCTACAAGATAAATCAATTACATATGTTAACAAAAATCATAAAATTAAGTCTCAAACGATTAATATTCCAAGACTCGTCAGTTTACAGTTGAAAGGGGGTCACGAATCACAATACCAAGTTGAAACATAAGTTTCTGAACAGAAAAAGAAATGATTGATGATTTCAGAGGGATTAGATTTTAGTAAGTTGTACAATTCAGTGGAAACATAACACCCCATTAAGATTCAGATGGCTGATGATTTGTGTTTAGGAGCAATTGCCATCAGGAAAGGAAAGGCTGCAATAAACCAGAAAGGGAAAAAGTACAAACCTTCGTAATTCTTTTGGTAGACGGTAATCACTCATCAATCGCTCAACATCACGGAATCGTAATGACCTTTCTAGCGACCTAAATTAAGACAAACAAGTTGATGAGTTCACTTCTGGTTGCAAAAACCAATAAAGCAACATTTTCTTTTACCTCTGTCCTAGAGCTTGGACGACATGCTGCATATTTCCGATGAGAAGCGATAAGAGCGACAGGCCCATGATAATAATGTGCATGGTAAAGATAACTTCCCAAGTGGAATAACTAGGAGTTTGATTTCCAGCCAAAGTACTTAGTTGCTACAGAAGCCATGTGAGGATAAATTAAAACCAAAGATACAATTCGGTTGATACAATTTCAAAAGCTTACTTAATGCATGTCACGAATTGCAGAAAGTATAGGGATATTAGAAGAATACCTGGAGTCCCCAAAATGATGAATACACATATCTAGTGATGATACTCGATTTTGCTGTAAGGTTAACAGCTTGCTGGTAGATTCCATATTCAACTAGGCCTTGGTTTGTAAAACAAGCTGTAGCATTCAAATTATTTATCCAATCAGGCCAAGATGGATAACCCTTGAATATGGAATCGCCATGCCAACAGTTTATGAAGTGTGAACAGTGAGGGATGTTTGAATCTCGACAGGCATTTCGAAAACACTGGTGAACACCCTGAAAAAGAAAATGAAAAACAAAGATAAGATACATCATGTGTACATTCTCTAAGTTTCTCCTTAAATACATAGAGAATTACCCGTAACCCGAAGAGGTACCAGCACGAGCCGACAATGTGGCCAAATAGCATAAAAAGGGAAATGCTGAACACAAAATTCCCCAAATCCGACTCGAAAACGAATCCAATTGGAGACCGATGAAAAACTAAAGGGAAGCTGAATAACCTGGGTAAATATTGAGCCACAAGTGCTAAAATCAAAAGATTATCAGCATATTTTGTTCCAGATTTTCCCAAGAGCTTTGGCATAACCACCAGCATCAAAATCTGCAAATAGCCAAAACAAATCATACAAGTTAGATTTTTAAACTAACCATAATTGTTACTGAAAAGTGAAAATAAAGTGCAATACTCTGCCATTTGAATTAAATCTGATCCGCAAAAGGCAGAAGGCAACAAAGCTTACTTGAGGAAGGGGTAGAATTCTAATCAAGTCAGTACAAAAGCTACTGCAAAGGTAATTGCGAGCAATTTTTTTAGGATTGTCCACTAATTCTCCAGCACCAGTCACTCCAGGAGCAAAATATGCCAACCTAAACTAAATAAAATCAATGACAAAAAATAAATGAGTAATACTAATACATGATAGCATTTTAAATACTACTCCCTCCGCCCCGAACGAATTGTCACTTTTCCTGTGCTTTCATGAAAAGCATAGGATAGGTGACAATTAATTGGGGATAGAGGTAGAATCTTTTATCATATTAAGACAAGTTCATTCAACATTCAAAATGATGGGAATAGAAAACGCAACAGCCTTAACTACCTGAACAAGCATGTTTAGTATGCATATAAAATCAACAGTGCTTCTGAGAGATACAATTCCTTTGGTCCAAGACCAGCTAAGCTTTATGCACTTATTTTCCCGGATTCATAATTAAAAGCAAAGTATCAAGGTATGAACTAATTAGGATACACCCATTTATGAGCAAAGGGATAATAAAGAACAATCCATACCTCCGATACCGACTGCAAGAAGAAAAATAATGGATCAATGAAGATAACCAACATGCTAGACATAACAAAAAACTTGTTCCACTTCTGGACAAATTCAGCATCAGGATTCATGACTGGAGGAACATGTGGACATCGCAAAAACGAGACAAATGTCCTTGTCCAACTTTTAGCTCCATTACATATGAACTGCAAAAAGAGTAAATATAGGAAACTTTTTAACACCATTACAACATCAAAGCTTGAAAAAAAAAAAGAAATCAATAACTATGCAAGGTTACATTGGAGTTGAATATCATTGAAGCTCTGGTGTTCTTTTTCTGAGATGGTCTCTTAAATTGGAACATGTAGGACACGTTGTGCAGTTAGGATTCTTGCACATCCCCAACTGCCCATACCAGCCTAATCGTTTGTTTCTACCCGCATCTGAACACTCGCTGTGCTCGAAGCCAGTAAAATAAGAAAGCCTGTCTGTCTTAGATTCCACTGTGTTGAGATGGGTTATATTAGCGTTACGAACCAGCGCGAGTTGTTGATTAGGTTCATAGCAATCACGGGCTCGATTATCAGTATTCGATGGCTGCTTCTGCGTGTCTGACAACACGGTTATCTCATCTTTACCGTTATCAGCCATGTCTAGCTAGTAAGCAAAAAGCCACACAAAGCATCAGTAAGCTTGATTAATTAATTAGCCATATAAAATGTGTTTCAGCGCCACAAACTCATTTCAAAAAACAAAACTCCAGTTTAAAGTACGAACTGATCATTACTTAAGAGAACTGAAAGCCTCCAACTACATTTCGAGACAAATATATGTAGATTCAAATGTTGCTTGCTGACAGCTGAATCAAGAAGTTGACATTAATTAGACACACAAATTTAGTAATTTCTTGACTTTGCTTTTATGTGAAAAATTAAGAGCTAAACCAAAAGAATCAAGTTTCTAGCTTCAAAAAGACGCCATGGAAAGAAGTTACAAGCAGCTTACTCGACTCGATCACCACATTTTAGAAGATGAACTAATTCAAGTTGACTCGCAGTAGCCATACGTTGACTAAACACATATAATATTAAATAATTAAATAAACAAACATAAAGGTAGGAAAGACATGATCAGCTATAGCTAACCTCAGATAGTGAGCTGGGAGAGTGATCAAATGCAGAAGAACAAAGTTAATTTAACGGAGAATCAAACGTCGAGAGTGGAACATTTTAATTGGTCTCTATGAGACTGACTTATAATCATCGTAGAAATTAAGAACATGTGGATATAAATAAAACCCACATTATCAAAAAAGTTGACCGACTAACAGAGTCAGTCAACGCATCTTCATAATTTCATTCTACAAATATGTATGTGTTTTCACAGCTCTTTTCATTATACCATAGAACTTAATCTACCTCCCTCAAATCAAAATGTCATCTATTCTTTGGCATTCATACACATTCTTTTTGCTAATGTTCTGCTTTAACTCTGTTAGTTCTGCAACTAATGGTAATGAGACGGACCGACTAGCTTTGCTAGAATTCAAAAAGATGATCGTTGATGATCCACTTGGGATCATGTCATCATGGAATGCAACTACTCATTTCTGCCATTGGCCTGGAATTGCATCTAGTCGCCGGCACGAGAGAGTGACGGTGCTCGACCTCCGATCATTGTTGAATTCTGAGAATCGAAGAGGATGATTTAGAGATGGAATCTCAGTTTTTCATTAACTCAAGACAAGATGAAAGTTGTATCTTTACATTACATCATATCATCTCTATATATACATCTCTAAAAGTGTTAACCTATTCTATAATCTTGTGTACAATCAGGAAATAGGCTCAGCCATCCTTCACCATACTTTAGGTGGAGGATTGGCTGGGATTTGATGTTGATTAGAACACCCATGTGATGAAAAGGGCTGCCCATGCTTTAGGTAGAAGAAGAAATGACTTTTGCTTGAAGTAGAAGCAACATCAGGCGGATGGGCCAGCTGAGGAAGCGAAGCCCAGGCTGAGAAGACGAAGCCCAGGCCCAAACGCAGACGCGCGTTCCCTGTGAAACAAAAACCGACGTCGTCTTGTATTAAAACAAAGTGAAGCGACGACGTTTTGATAACGGTTGGAAAAGAGAAGCAAAACGTCGTCGTTTCTTCCCAACGGCTACTCCCAAATATGAAATCCAATCCCTTGCTCTTCTTCTTCATTTTGTCGTCTTCCTTCTTCTAATCAGAGCACCAATTTCAACACCCCCCCACAAGCGTGACTTCTCGTAGGTCGAGTAGTCCAAGCTTGGATAAGAAAAGACGAAATTGGGGTCCTCGTTGAGATTTTGTGAACAGATCAGCTATCTGTACTGAAGATGGAATCGGAAGTAGTTGAATTAGGCCTGCTTTCACCTGATTTCTTATAATGTGGCAGTCAATTTCAATGTGTTTCGTTCGTTCATGGAAAACAGCATTGCGCGCTATATGTATGGCTGATTGACTGTCACAGTATAAGAGAGCAGGTTGTGAGTGCTCAATCCGAAGATCCTGAAACAAGTAGCGTATCCACTGAAGCTCACAGGCCACCATTGCAAGTGATCGGTATTCTGCTTCTGCAAAAGAGCGTGAGACCATTGACTGTTTCTTGGATTTCCAGGAAATGACAGAGTTACCAAGGAAGATGCAAAATCCGGTTACGGACTTTCTTGTCACAGGACATTTCGCCCAGTCGGCATCTGAATAGGACTTCAGTTCCAGGTTATTCTCAGACGAAAAGAAAAGTCCTTTTCCTGGTGACGCCTTCAGGTACCTTAAAACTCTGTGTGCTACTTTTAGATGCTCCACTGTTGGCTCACATAGAAACTGTGATAGATATTGTGTGCTCTGTGAGATGTCCGGTAGTGTATGTGTAAGATACAATAGTTTGCCGATCAGAGTTCTGTAGATAGATGCATCTGCAAGTTTTGGTGACTTATCATTTACCTCCATAGAATAGACCATTGGAGTGCTTGCTGGTTTGTAGCCAAGAAAACCAAACTCAGTGAGTATTTCTAGAGTGTATTTTCTTTGACACATGTGAATTCCCTTTTGTGATCTAGCTATCTCAAAACCCAAAAAGTATTTGAGGTTACCTAGGTCCTTAATACTGAACTTTTCATGTAAAAAGGTTTTTATTTTGATGATTTGACTTAGATCATCACCTGTAATGATCAAGTCATCAACATACACTAGGATAGCTGTAAGGGATCCATTGTTGTATTTGATGAACAACGAGTGATCTGAATTGGATTGTGAGTATCCAAAAAGTGTCAATGCTTCTGTCAATTTGAAGTTCCACTGTCTACTTGCTTGTTTGAGCCCATACAGTGACTTTATCAATCTGCAAACCTTGTTGGGAGCAATGTCTGAACCGGAAGGAGGCTTCATATACACTTCTTCATCTAGATCACCATGTAGGAAGGCATTGTTGATGTCTAGCTGTGCAGTGTGCCAACTCTTAGAGGCTGCTATGGCAAGTAGGATTCTAATGGTAGTGAATTTTTGCCACTGGTGAAAAGGTCTCAAAGTAGTCTATCCCTTCCTTTTGAGTGTATCCCTTAGCTACCAGTCTACCTTTGTGCCTTTTAATAGAACCATCTGACTTGTGTTTCAGTTTGAACACCCATTTGCACCCTATAGGCCTTTTCCTTTTAGGCAGGTCAGATACAATCCAAATTTGATTGTCTGAAAGTGCTTTCAGCTTTGTTTCTATAGCTTTTTGCCAATTCTCATCCTCCATGGCTTGCTTAAAAGAATTTGGTTCCTTTTGACAACAAATTTGTAATGTAAAAGCAAGATGTTTTTGAGAGATTTTTGAAAAATGATTATGGATTGGATGAGGGGTACCTGGTATTGGAATGCTGATTGAGTCTTTGAGGAAAGTATCATGGTCTTGCTGAGACAAGATTTGGACTAGATTACAATAGTAATCCTGCAAATGTCTAGGTGTGAATCTAGTCCTAGATGATTTCCTAACCTCTTGTTCCACTCTTTCTACAGGTTCTGTATTGGTTTCCTGAGGGAAAGTTTCAACAGAATCCTTATGGTCACTCTCTACATGTTCAAAAATATTTTCATGTATGTCATGATGAGATGCAATCTGCTTTTCTATAACAGGTATGTTCTTTCTCTTAGAAGGGATCATAGAGCACAGAGTGTCTAAATCTACCTTAGGGCCATCATATGGGAAGATATGTTCATAGAATACTACATGATATCCTATTTGTATGCTGTGACTATTTAGGTGTAGAACCTTATAGCCTTTTGTTCCATGTTGGTATCCTAGAAAAATGCATTTGGAGGATCTAGATGTGAACTTTCCTTTATTTCTATCTAGGGTAGATATGAAACATAATGAACCGAATACCCTTAAGTGAGACAGGTCAGGAATCCTATTATGCAGCATTTCATAAGGTGCCCTGTTTTCCAACACAGGAGGTAATTTACTTTGAAACATCAATGCTCTTCCTACATTCAAGATGTGTTGGTGCTTTCTTTCTACTCTACCATTTTGCTCAGGACATTCAACACAGGATGTCTCATGCAAAATGCCATGTGAATTGAAAAATGCATCATGATTGAATTCTAGACCATTATCACTTCTGATGACCTTAATCTTTCTTTCAAACTGTGTTTCTCCCATTTTGTAAAACCTTTCAATTAAGTCTCTTGTCTCAGATTTGTGTTTCATTAGGTAAATCCATGTATGCCTAGTGAAATCATCAACAATGGTTAGAAAATATTATGACCTTGCATAGATGGAGAGGTTGGTCCCCAAAATATCCATGTGTACCAAATCAAAACTACCATTGGCCTTAGAATTACTGATAGGGAAGCTTAATTTCTTTTGTTTTAGCAAAATGACATACATCACAGACATGGTCATGATTGAAATTGATGTTTTCATTGATGTTTTTGAAAGATTTAAGTCTGGCACTAGACGGATGACCAAGTCTAAATGTCAAACATCAAAAGTTTTTGCTAGCATGATTTGAGATTACATTGACAGATGATTGTTTTTAAACACAAAAGACACTAGGATGCATAAAAGAGTCTGTCAAGTTCATGTAATACAGTCCATTTCTTTGCTCAGCTGTACCAATCATCCTCATAGAGCTCAATTCCTGCATGAGACACTTTGTAAGGTAGACCATTAGAACACAATTTGGAATTTACTGTCAGCTTGTTTGCAGAAATAAGATTGAAAGCAAATTCTGGAATATATAATACATTTAGAAGAGTGATTGTGTTTGTTAGTTCTACTGTTCCTATATGTGTGACTGCAATGAAATGATTGTTTGGTAATTGGATGTGGTGATTGTTGACTGGTTTGATTGTTTTAAAAAGACTTTTGGAACAACAAATGTGGTCTGATGCACCTGTGTCCAATAACCAAAACAAATTTTCTTTTTGAGTAGAAAGCTTACCATTGAAAGCATGAGATATGTTGGCCATGTTGCTAGTAGAAACTTGAGGCTGAGAGTTTGATCCAGCCTGCCTTTTCAGGGATTCATACTCCTCTTGTGAAATTGTCATGGTAGCTGTTTTCTGTGTGATTCCAGGTTCTGGTGCAGCAGACAGATTTGCAGAAGTGTGTCTTGTGAACTTGTAATCAGGTGGAAAACCTACAATTCTGTAGCATTCTGCTTCAATATGGCCTTTCTTGCCACAGTGATTGCAAACAAGCTTTGCCTTTGGATTCTTCTTGCTGTTTTGTTGTTGTTTTGTTCCTCTTGCAGAAGAAAAAAGTTATGATGGATGGATCATCTGCTTCCTGTGGTAAGACATTCTGTCTCTCATACTGAGAAACTGTTGCATATATCTTTTCAAGAGATGGAATTGGATCCAACATCATTATGGTCGATCTGGTTTGAGCATAGACAGGATTTAGACCTTTCAGGAATTTGATGATTTTGTCATTCTCATAGTATTCTGCTATGATCTTTAATGTCTTGCATTCACATTTTATGGCACACTCACATTCTGGAATTGGCCTTAAGTCATCAAATTCATCCCATAATGTTCTGATTTTTGTGTAATGATCAAAAATGTTAAGATCACCTTGTTTGATAGTGAAGATTTCTTCTTGGACATTAGAGATCCTAAAGAAATCTGTTTTTGAGAATCTCCCTTGTAGATCCTTCCAAATTGCTCGAGCAGTGTTGAATCTGGAGATAGATGGTTTGATAGAGGGTGATACAGAGTTCATAATCCAACAAGACACTGTTATGTTGCATCTGTCCCAGTTGGAGAAGTTTGCATCATCTTCTTTTGGTTGAGTGATTCTTCCATTGACAAAGTTGAATTTCACTTTTGATCTCAATGCCATTGTCATAGCTCTTGACCATGAGTGATAATTATTGTTGTCTAGCAGGGGTGAGACTAGTGCCTGTGTAGGATTTTCACTAGGGTGAAGATAAAAATCGGATGATGGAGAGAGGGCTGCATCAGAGGTAATTGAAGACATTTTGTGAGAAACTCTTCAAAAGGGTTGATATTTGTAATTGTTTTGAGATGAGTTAATGTAAAAACTAAGCTCTCTATTGGCTCTTAGATACCATGTTGAATCTGAGAATCGAAGAGGATGATTTAGAGATGGAATCTCAGTTTTTCATTAACTCAAGACAAGATGAAAGTTGTATCTTTACATTACATCATATCATCTCTATATATACATCTCTAAAAGTGTTAACCTATTCTATAATCTTGTGTACAATCAGGAAATAGGCTCAGCCATCCTTCACCATGCTTTAGGTGGAGGATTGACTGGGATTTGATGTTGATTAGAACACCCATGTGATGAAAAGGGCTGCCCATGCTTTAGGTAGAAGAAGAAATGACTTTTGCTTGAAGTAGAAGCAACATCAGGCGGATGGGCCGGCTGAGGAAGCGAAGCCCAGGCTGAGAAGACGAAGCCCAGGCCAAACGCAGACGCACGTTCCCTGTGAAACAAAAACCGACGTCATCTTGTATTAAAACAAAGTGAAGCGACGGCGTTTTGATAACGGTTGGAAAAGAGAAGCAAAACGTCGTCGTTTCTTCCCAACGGCTACTCCCAAATATGAAATCCAATCCCCTTGCTCTTCTTCTTCATTTCGTCGTCTTCCTTCTTCTAATCAGAGCACCAATTTCAACAATCATTAAAGCTCACAAGCTCCATATCCCCACATATAGGAAACTTGAGTTTTCTAAGGAGACTAAGTCTACAAAATAACAGCTTCAATTCTGAGATACCTCCACAGATTGGTTATTTGCGTAGGATGCAAGTATAGAGTTGTTCAACAACTCAATAGGAGGCGAAATTCCTTTCAATTTATCAGCTTGTACGGCCCTGGTAAATCTTGATATTTCTCGTAACAATTTGGAGGGAGAGATTCCTTCATCTCTTGGCGACCTGTCAAACCTAAAAAATCTACACCTTTTCATAAACAAGCTGACGGGAGAGATTCCTCCGTCTTCGGGTAACCTGTCTTCTCTTCACGAGCTTTCTATTGGATCCAATGATTTCTTCGGTGAGATCCCTAGCAGTCTTGCCATCTTAAAAATCTTTTCTTCGTTAGTTTTCATGATAATAGGTTCACAGGAACTATCCATCCCTCAATATTCAATCTCCTAATCTCGGCCTCTTTTCCGTTGGAAGAAACCGAATCCATGGTAATCTCCCCTCAAATATTGGCATAACACTCCCTAATCTCCAATTCTTTTCGGTTGAAGGAAATGACTTCACAGGGAACATTCCTGTTTCAATATGTAATGCCTCAAACTTGATGAATATTCAAGTTGGCGTTAACAAGTTTAGTGGAGAAGAGCCGTCTTTTGAGAAGTGTCACAAGCTATACAAGCTTATGATTACTGAGAATCTTTTTGGAAGTGGAGGAGCAAAGGACGACTAAATTTCCTCTGCTCTTTGGCCAATTCCACCAACTTAGAGGAGTTTGGAATGCACACGAACAACTTTGGTGGCCCATTACCCGAGTGCATGAGCAAGTTCACAACTTCTAGTCTGATAGGATGGGAAATCGGTGAGAATCGAATATCAGGAAACATACCAACATGGATTGGAAACTTTTCTAAGTTACGAGGACTGGAAATGCCAGGCAACCGATTTTCTGGTCCCATTCCGTCTACTTTAGGAAGGCTTGTTAGACTCCAACGACTATACATGTCATTTTACCAATATCCATGGGAATATTCCTCCTTCTCTTGGGAATTTAAGTGAGCTGAACTACTTAGACTTGAGAAATAACATCTCCATGGAAGCATTCCTCAAAGTCTCACCAACTGAACAAAGTTTTTCCGATTCAATATTTCCCAAAACAATCTGAACGGTGCAAATACCTTACGGACTTATCAGCCTCACTTCATCAACTATTTTCAACATCTCTGAAAACAAATTGACTGGCACCATTCCTAGGGAAGCTGGGAATCTAAATCTAGAATATCTAGATGTTTCGAGGAACAATCTGTTGGGCGAGATTCCAAGTAGTTTTGGAGGCTTCACGAGCTTAACAGAATTATACATCAATGAAAATTCTTTTGACGGTCAAGTTCCTTCCTCTTTAAGTTCATTGAGGGGCCTTCAATTCGTAGATTTTTTCAAATAACAACTTTTCAGGTGAGATCCCAGAATTTCTTACGACTTTAAACTTGAAATATATGAATCTATCGAATAATAACTTTGAAGGCAAGGTACCAATTGGAGGGATCTTGGCAAATGCAAGTGCAACTTCACTCGTAGGAAATACTAAGCTCTGTGGGGGTATACCTGAATTCCATCTGCCAAAATGCAAATCCAATGTGCTGAACAAAAGAGGTTTGACTAGTCGAAATAAATTAACCATCTTCATAGCTTCAGGAGTGTTAGGAGTATTTTCATTGGGCACTCTTTTGTTACTTTGTCTACTTAGAGAAGAAAAAACATGAGGGTGCAACAAACTCAGAGAATTCACTTCTAAAGGTATCTTACAAGGATCTTCTTGAAGCAACTGAAGGGTTCTCCTCTTCAAATCTAATTGGTGCCGGGAGCTTTGGATCTGTGTACAAGGGAGTTTTAGGCCAAAAAAGAACAGTTGCTGTGAAGGTGTTTAACCTTTTACGCAGGGAAGCATCCAAAAGTTTTATAGCAGAATGAGAGGCTCTGAGAAATATCAGACATCGAAATCTCGTCAAGGTACTGACTGCATGCTCAAGTGTCGAATATAATGGAAATGATTTCAAGGCTCTTGTTTATGAGTTTATGGTCAACGGAAGCTTGGAAGACTGGCTGCATCCACCAATTGTTGTTAGGAGAATTGAGGATGATTCCATACCAAAAAGTTTAAATCTACTTGAAAGAATAAACATTGCCGTTGATGTTGCTTGTGCTATTGAATATCTTCATCACCAGGGTGAAATGGTGGTTGTTCATTGTGATTTGAAGCCAAGCAATGTCCTTCTTGATGGAGAAAAGACCGGACATGCTTGCGACTTTGGGTTAGCGAAACTATTATCAGATGGCATCCAAAATTCTACTGCAAATCCTTCAAGCTCTTTTGGATTTAGAGGAACAATTGGCTATGCTCCACCAGGTACATTCACCTTCTCGTTCGTCTTCCGATATTATTTACGAAATTCTCTTCTTGTGGTGGCGTTCTGCTTACGAAATTCTAAATCGTTTGTGTAGAGTATGGCATAGGGAATGGAGTTTCGATATGTGGCGATGTGTATAGCTACAGTATCCTTTTGTTGGAAATGTTCACCGGGAAGAGGCCGACGGATGAGATGTTTAAAGAAGGTCTAAACATTCATGCATTTGTTGAGAAAGCATTACCCGGGAAAGTGGTCGAGATTTTGGATCCTATACTTCTTCAACAGATAAGCAACTCTAGAAAGACTGAATCTCTAGAATCCTTGGTTTCAGTTTTGCAAGTTGGAGTTGCTTGTTCCGCTGAGACAGAAAATACTAGAATGAACATGAGTGATGTTGTTGTCACGCTTTCTTCCATTAGAAGACATTTCTTGAAAGGCGACAGGATCATCGGAGAGAAACTAGGATTGTCACATAATCTGAAGACATATTGTGTTAATTTGAAATGACAATTTTATATCAACAAATTTTAATAATATTTCTAAATTGACCCATTTTAATTCAATTCTAACAACATACTCCCTCCATAAATATATAGGAAAAATGACAAGTAATTAGGGACGGAGGAAATATTAGCTACGGTTTGAAAAATGCAATTTTTTTAAATTCCTATAGTTGATCTGATTAGGACATATAAAGGTGCAAACAATGGCATTTGTCCTGAGTTATGTTTTTCTCACTTGTTCAAAGCAATTCCCTATAACTTCTCCATTAACATCTCTCTACTATACATCTCCGCCATTGATGAAGCTCGAAACCTATATAAGCTTTTCCATTTTTCTCTTAAAAATCTCTCCTTTGCATAGCAAAAAGAAAAAATGGCAGTGACAACCGCAACACTAGGATCTGACGATCATTATTTGAGCTCCACTTTTGCATCAAGATATGTCCATGCACCTGTTCCCAGGTATGGATCGATCGTGTTCATATAGTGTTTGATAAAATAACTGAAAGAGAGAAATATGAATGAATTAATATTGTTGCAGGTTCAAAATGCCAGAGAAACCCATGCCAAAGGAAGCAGCTTATCAGGTTATTAGCGACGAGCTAATGCTGGATGGCAATCCGAGGCTTAATTTGGCCTCATTTGTGACTACTTGGATGGAACCTGAGTGCGATAAGCTCATGATGGCTGCTATCAACAAAAACTATGTTGACATGGATGAGTATCCTGTGACTACAGAGCTCCAGGTACAAAAAAAATAGTCAGATGGGCCGCTTAAATACTATTAGGAAACTTGTAAAGAAGAAAATAATTGCCTCATAACAAATTTTAGATGACGAAAAGTAATTTAAATTTTGCATAATCGATGTGTGAACATGATTGCACATCTGTTCAATGCACCGGTCGGAGAAGATGAATCAGCAGTTGGTGTCGGAAACTGTGGGATCATCTGAGGCAATCATGCTGGCTGGTCTGGCTTTTAAAAGGAAATGGCAGCAGAAGAGAAGAGCAGAAGGAAAGCCTACTGATAATCCCAATATCGTTACAGGAGCAATGTGCAGGTAAAATATTTTTCATCATATTCGTCTCAAAAAGTGAAGTTTTGAGAAACTTGTGGTCCAACAGGTTTGCTGGGAAAAATTTGCGAGGTACTTTGAGGTGGAGCTGAAGGAAGTAAAGCTAAAGGAAGGATATTACGTGATGGATCCTGAGAAGGCAGTGGAAATGGTTGACGAGAACACTATCTGTGTAGCAGCCATTCTAGGATCAACATTGAACGGAGAATTTGAGGACGTTAAGATGCTTAACGATTTGCTCATGAAGAAGAATGAGGAAACAGGTTGGGACACTCCAATTCACGTCGATGCAGCAAGTGGGAGGGTTCATTGCTCCATTCATTTACCCAGAGCTTGAATGGGACTTCAGGCTTCCTTGCGTGAAAAGCATCAATGTTAGTGGACATAAGTATGGTTTAGTTTATGCTGGAATTGGTTGGGTCGTTTGGAGAACCAAAGATGACTTGCCGGATGACCTTGTCTTTCATATTAACTATCTTGGAGCCGATCAACCAACTTTCACCCTCAATTTCTCCAAAGGTAACAACTTTATCAACAAGTTATCTTTTTTATTCTCGGTTTAACTTTTCTATTATTAAATTCTCTGTTTATTTTGTTTTAATAGGATCTAGTCAGATTATTGCACAGTATTATCAGTTTGTCAGGCTTGGCTTTGAGGTAATTTTGTTTTTCAGGAATTGCAGGAAGTAGGATTTTCTTTATAATAATGATGAATTTGGATTTGAATAGGGTTACAAGAACATAATGGCAAACTGCATGGACAACGCGAGAGTCTTGCGAGAAGGATTAGAGAAAACAGGAAGGTTTGACATTGTTTCCAAGGACGTTGGGGTCCCTCTAGTTGCATTCTCTTTGAAAGACAGCAGCAAACACACTGTGTTTGAAATAGCTGAGAGCTTGAGAAGGTTTGGATGGATCATTCCAGCCTACACGATGCCAGCGGATGCACAACACGTGGCAGAACTCAGGGTGGTGGTTCGAGAGGATTTCAGCAGAGGTCTGGCTGAGAAACTTATCGTACACATGGATCAAGTGATTAAGGAAATCGATGCTCTTCCAAGCCGAATCTATCAAATTGTTGCTGAGGTTTCTTCAGACGGTGACAAAAGTAAAGTTGAAGAAGCTGTTAAGAAGACTGTTAGGAATTGGCGAAAATTCATTGAAGGCAAGAGATCTGGCGCTTGCTAAAGTGTCTCCCGTTTCGTCACAATGCAGCAGCTAATTCGTCTTTCTACTGGCGATTTTCAGACACATCAAAGATTATATATGTTTAATCTCTTCTATAATTTTTTTCGAGTAAAGATGACGTCTTAGTAGCCTGCTCCCATTATCTGAATGATTCCTACATAAGACTTTCAATAAAAACTAGCATACATTTTTGCCTCTTTAAAGTTCTACTACTCCTACCATTGTTTTAGAAAATTCAGTATCAGTCCCTGTAATTGGTGAATGTTTGTAAACTAGTCCTGTTACTTTTATTTTCTCTAATACAAAACCTTAAAACTTTACTTAATTCGGACCCTTCGAATTTGAATTATTGCGAAAATGACCCTTATACAATCATTTCATAGTATGAAGCCCAAGAAAGATCCTGGCCTGGCCCAACCTGAGCATTACCTGTCCTCAACAATCATCTATCGGCGATTTCCAAATTCAGCAATCTAATCTGAAATCGACTTAAAATCAGGTAAAGGGTAGCCGGAGATACTAATCGTAAAGCCATTGATTAGTCTTCTTCGTAAAGTGTCTCTTTGGTTCTGTTGTTTTGTAGCCATAACAAGACCGCATGTACATTCCTTCCTGGTAATCGATTTCTCTCACTATCATGGCAGTTACTTTTCATATTTAAAATTTCTTCTTTGCTTGTTCTTAGCGAAGATTTTTTTTTCTTAACTCTGTAAATATGCATTTCATATTGATTAATTTCATGTTTACCACTCACTGTGAGTTGAAAGTTACACATTTTGTGCTAAGAGGATGGATGTAGTCATATTGCTCACGAAGTGTTTGAATGATTGTCCATGAGACAGGAATTAAGCGTACTTTGTTTTGAGCATGATAGAAAAGTAGTAATAAAAAAGGGAACTTTATGCAGAAAATGAAAATTCTGTTAGTAATTTCTATTGATAAGCTTATTCTCCAATTCATTGTTTCCGAGTTAGTCCATCTCGCTGAATTTAGTTATGTTTAAGGATCATAATGGTTACATTGTTTCTGCATTAGTTACTTATGGAAGTCTCTTAACTTTGATTCTCAGGCACTCTATGCTTTGCTTGCTGAAAAATTGAATCGAATCGCAGTCTTGCCGGCCTACAGTCTCTAAGTCTTCGAATAAAGGAACCAACAACTTTGTTTAGCTAAACATGAACGGCAGCATCAAAGGAACTTTTGTTAAACTTGATTCAGCCTCTCTTACCAATGCGTCAACTCTAGAAAGCCCACTTCTTGTCCTTTTCTTCTGTTTTTCGTTTTCATAGAGAGTGGCAAGAGTAGAAACAATTACACCATCCTTTTTCATCCTTGCTTCTCGTAACCTTAATCCTCTCGCTCTCACTTTCACTCGTTTATCATTATTTACTTTAATTATTCAATCACTCTGGTTTTTTGACAATGTAAAGTACTTTCGTTTTCTTTTAAATGACAAGAACCCTGGTTTTCATGTATTGATATGTATTTTAAATAATTTTATCCTTTTCCCTTTTTTTCCCTGACAATGAAAAGGTCTTTCAATTATTTATGTGCTATAAGTTCTTCCCTGTCATTCTACAAAACTGGTTATCCATATTGGAGAACTATTTGTCGTGCCCGGAAGGTTTTAGGTTCACAATGTCAGCTTTATCACCAATTACCATTTTTGAAGACTCCTTGCTCTGATTTATTTATTCCCCTTCCTTTTACTTCCCTTTTTATCACAAACTCGTATTGTTCACAAAGTTCCACCTTGGATGATACATGTGATACAAAGGAAATTGATATAAAGAGCCGAAGTTTGGATGATCCTGTTGCCAAGTTATACGGAGCCATTATTGATAATTCCGCTGCTCATGATGATATGGAGAAAGCTCTTGACAAACTTGGTGTAAACTTGACTACTGATTTAGTTCTTGAGGTTCTCCAAAAACTTCATTAAACTTGACTACCGATGATATGGAGAAAGCTCTTGGCATTCAGATTCTTCACATGTGCAGGGCACCAAGAATACTATGCTCACGAGACAGAAGCCTTTAACAAGATGATTGATATATTGTCAAGTACAAAGTACAAAGTCAAACAGTTTCAAATAGTCTGTGATATGCTGGATCACATGAAGAGGAATAAAAAGAAAGCTGTTCCTGTTGATGTCCTCTTAACAATTTTGAAGCAATACACTGAAAAGCATCTGACCCATCTTCACAAATTTGCCAATAAAAAGAGAATAAGGGTGAAGACGCAGCCAGAGATCAATGCCTTTAACTTGCTGTTAGATTCTTTGTGCAAATGTAGTCTGATTGAGGATGCCCAAACCTTGTTTAAGCGAGTGAAGAAAAGAGTTAAGCCTGATACAAATACGTATAACATATTACTTTCTGTGATTGGTAATTTTCGAGGAATTGAAAGACTTTCAGAGCACATGAGAAAGTTCTACAATCCTGCTATGGAGAGACGCTTTTTACATTAAACCAGAAACGGAAGAGTTTGAGTTTTAGGGGAAAGTGAGGAGAGTATATGGTAGGAGGAAAGCTTGTTACTTTATTTCAAGTCAGGCTGCTACTGCGAGACATTCATGAAGTTTAAACAGCCAGATCGAATACAAACTTGCACATTATAGAAGCATCAGTTTCAATAATGCCAAGTTGCAAACGGCGGATTGAAGAAAGCCAACAATTTTGTCATCTTTATTTACCTTGGTGATGACTGATGAGATCATTCCTTCCTTTTGATTATGAAGGGGACTCCAAGTTCAGTGTGAATATATATAATAAAAGAGCTACTGAAAAATCGATTATCCTCTTGGACCTCCTCCCTCTCAAAAATTACAAATGAAAGAGATATTCCTGTTTTCTTAAGAAATGATGAAACACTCCCAAAGAAACGGGAAGCTCAGCGTGAAAGAAAAAGAGGAAGCAGTGAATGTAGGGAGAGGAAGGAATTTCGAGGTATGTAGTGTTAATTATTTCATCACGTTAGCTCACTCAATAATAATTACTTTTCTGTTATTTTTACAGTCTCAACATGATGATTTTCTTACTTTCCAACAAGAAAAGGTGATAATGTCTTGTTCGATTAACTGGAGAATCTACAACCTGAAGTTTATCAAAGGATTTGTGAATTATGCGAGGGTGGTCAGCATGAGTCTATACAAAAAGCAAAATCATTCAAACCTGAGTATCCATTTGCTAGTAAATGATGTCTGTGTATTTGAGTCGGTCGCAAGAAGCACATTGCATGTATCGATCTTCCAAGAAAATGGAGATGTTATTTGTTCCCGAACTAATATCAGTGAGTATACTCTGATGTTCCTTTTATTATGATAAATTTCTCTATCTGCATTTTATAAAGAACAATAAAAATAAAATAATAGTAACAGATTTGTGGCATCCTTTTTAGAGTATATTATTCATACATATGTTTGTTTCTTTGCAGCTGAGAATGAGATCAAACCAGTTCCGCTGAGAACGCCGGGAGCTCTTGAAGCTGTACGTGGTTTTAAATCAAAGTTCCCATTCTGTAAAGTCTGGCTGGCTAACAGCATGCCACGTGAATGGCAATGACATGGTAAAAAAATTGGAACATTTCATTACACTCTGCTGTTAGTATTATTAATAATTCCATTGTTTCTATTCTTTTATTTGTAATTGGAGTTATATTATTTTCTAGAATTCTCATGTAGTTTTCTACTTTCCTTGACAATGATATGTTAAATTATGCCTTTAAAATTAACTACTTTTCTTCTTCTACTTCATACTTTTAAGAGATGACTATATGAGCAACAGTACATAATAGACAAAGCCAAATCCATATAAAGCATAAGAAGAAGTAATTTTCTGAATGGCTTTATCCATTGATGACCCTTTTCAGGTTATCATTTTCAACTCAGAAAGAGTAATTGATTTTTGAAAGGAGTAAAGAAACACCAAACTCTGGACAAAAAAAATTATTTAACGGTGTTTGTATTAAATAGGAATTGTAGAAGCACTACATATAATCTTTTTTTTTTCCCCCAATTCACGTGTCATCAAATTTTAAAATAATTCAAAGTGTCTTTCATTTTAACAGTTTAAGAAAATACAATGATCTGTTTTGAAACTTTAGAAGATATAAGGAGTTTCGTTTAACATAAAATAGTAACGATGACGAAATCTAACGGATCTGATCTTTACCAATTCATTATCTTTCTTATTCTTCATAATAAAAATCATAAAAAATATTTATTAATGAATCAGATCATAAGCAATTTCATCTTATTAGACAAATTTAAAAGGTAGCGATCATGGTTTACAAGTTACAATGATTTCTTAAATTTTCCAAAATAAAAGATTAAAATTAATTAACTTGTTATTTTTATTTCTATTATGAATAGTAAAAAAGATTGTGAGCAACTAATTAGATAGATGATCAGAGAACCTTTGAAAGAAGGGACAGAGAAGGTCGTGCAAGCGGAAAAGAGTTTTTCATCTATACTATTTCAATTTTTAAGTGTCAATTGGAACCCTTGATAATTTTTAAATCGTCATAAAGTCCTTATTTATATTTCAATGTACTAAACTGAAATTACAAAACTTTTTCTTAATTTAATGACAAGTGGCTTAATCTTATGGGCCAAAAAACATACTCCTGTGGAAGGGGCAAGTGTTTTTCGCGTTGTCAACTGTAAAATGTCAGACTTAATAATGACCCCATTTCTTCTTCTTCCTCCTCTGCTCAAGACAAAAACTCTTCCTCTACTTTAACTCTCTAAGTAAACTTCATTCTTAACTCTCCGTCTGTTTTCAAGAAAATACATACATTATAAAAAGCTTCATTTTTTCACTTTCGGCGTTAGTTTCCTCCGACTAACTCCGTTACTGTCCTCCTGACGTCGATCTGATACTCGAACCACCTCTGAAACCTTCTCATGGCTTCCACTTCACGCACCCGAGCAAAACCAAGCTTCTTCACACTCATTCTGCACGAGGCCATTGCATATGGAAAAATTGTAACCTTTCAAAGTTCATACTTTTTTTTTTTTTTTAATTAATTTTCCATTTTCAGAATGCAAATTTTCTACTTTAATAGGAGTATTATTTTCTAGCACTTCAAACACTTTGTTTTGTTTGGTATATGTTGTTTCTTACATAAGGGTGATAAAGAAAAGAACACTGTTTTAGTCTATGTCTCCCCGGTTATGTTGGGAAACATGAATATGCATATTTACAATAGCATATAAAGCAATGTTCTGACTTTATTTGGATGTTTTGCTTCACAAAGTACGATACTTGTGCAAATTAACTGATTTTTGGCTTTGCTTTGATTATTAGGCAATTGCAAAAGAGTTTGTAAGAATTCTTGGGGAATCCCTCTCAAGCCCAGTTCAACTTCAAGTTCCGTCCGGTCAAGTGTGGCGAGTTGAGTTGTTCGAGGATGATCGTGGACTTGTCTGGTTGAAGGACGGATGGGAACAATTTGCGGATGATAACCGTTTGGAGTTTGGGGACTTTATGACTTTTGAGTATGAAGGGAACTCCAAGTTCAGTGTGGTTATATGTGATCAAACAGCTACTGAAATCGAATATCCTCTAGGCTCTCATCCCTCTCAGAAAATTAGAAATGAAAGAGATATTCCTGTTTTCTTAAGAAACGATGAAACGCTCCGAAAGGAAGGGGAAACTCCGCGTAAGAGAAAAAGAGGAAGCAGTGAATGTAGGGAGTGGAAGGAATTTCCAGGTATGTAGTGTTAATTATTTAGTCATGTTAGCTCGCTCAATAATAGTTACTTTTCTGTTATTTTCTAACATGATGTTTTTTTCTACTTTCCGACAAAAAAGATGATAATGGCATGTTCGATAAACTGGAGAATCTACAACCTGAAGTTTATCAAAGGATTTGTGAATTATGCAAGGGTGGTCAGCATGATTCTTTACAAAAAGTAAAAGCATTCAAACCTGAGTATCCATTTTTTGTGATCGTTATGCAGCCAGCATATATTGACGGAACCGAAGATGTGGTATGCTTTCTGCTAAATTCCTAGTTAATAGTTATGCGTCGTATTAAAATAACAACAATGTTATAAGAACTGGAAAAATTTTACCTCACTTTTTGCATTTTCTGATATTCCATTTGCAGAATGTACCTCTGCCATTTGCTTTGGAATACTTCCTACGAAAGGACGGCGGGTATCTCTATCTTCAACTTGGTGATGACAAGTGCATCAAGCCTTGGAAAATGATGTTAAATATGGATAACAAAAATGTCAACTTGGTCTTGGGTGGGGTGCATTTGTTGAAGGGAGTGGCTTGCAAGTAAATGATGTCTGTGTATTTGAGTTGGTGGCAAAACGCACATTGCATGTATCGATCTTCGAGAAAACGGAGATGTTAGTTGCTCCCGGACTAATATTGGTGAGCATATTCTGATTTTCATTTTATGATAGATTTCCCTGTCTGCATTTTATAATGTTCTTTATTTTTCTTTTCTATACAATCAGATATTGTCAAAAGTAAAGATAAAAATAAAATAATAGTAACAGATTTATAACGTCCTTTTAGAGTATATTATTCATACATATGTTTGTTTCTTTGCAGCTGAGAATGAGATCGAACCAGTGAGAACGCGGGGAGCTATTGCAGCTGTACGTGATTTTAAATCAAAGTTCCCATTCTGTGAAGTCTGGTTGACAGCAGGCCACTTGAATGGCAAAGACAAGGTTAAAATTTGGAACATTTCATTAAACTCTACTGTTAGTATTATTAATGCTTTAATGCAATCATTTATTTAAAAAAAAAATCAGTAGAATTTAGAAGCTTGCTTGTTTTATATATATGTATGCAGGTTGTACTACCAGAATATTTCACCGATAAATATTTTGGAGACAGACAGACAATGGTGGACCTTCGGGTTGGTGAAATATCAAGCCGTGTGCGTGTCCAATTTTACTATTCTTCAGATAAACTGGTGTACGAATTTTCCAAAGGTTGGATTGAATTTGTGAAGAAAAACAGTTTGCAGGCTGGGAATGCCTGCATCTTTGAAATAAGCAAGAGCTTTACTAAGGGGCATGCTATGGAACTTCAAACGACAATATTCAAGTAATTGGACATCAGCCTAAGTTCTTCCTTTTTATGGACATTGTAGTTACATTTCTAAACTAATTATCTTAATTTCGAGCTATTTGTAATTGGAGTTGTATTCTAGAATTCTGATGTAGTTTTCTGCTTTCGTTGACAATGCAATTATCTGGTTCATGCAGAGAACATCTTTTGAATGTATTGCCTTTTCAGTTGTTACATTACTATAGTTAGTTGAGAATCCTACTCATGTCTTTGTTCATACTTTTAAGACATGACTATTTTCTTCACGTTACATACTGGACAAAGCCAAATCCATATAAAAGCATAGACGAAGTAATTTTCTGAATGGCTCTTCTGTTATTATCTCTTTATCCATGGATGTTGTAGTTATATAATCCAATACCCTTTTCAGGTTATGATAGAAAGAAAGAAACACAAAACTCTGGACAAAAAAAAAACAAAAAATAGAAATTTAACGGAATTTATATTAAAAGGAAAGGTTAAAGTACTACACAATCTTTTTTCCCAAATCTTTATGGGGTCAATTGACCCCTTAATTGTACATGTAGCTCCGCCACTGAATCGCAGTTATCACTACTAGCTAGTTAAGAATGGACTTCTTCCGATTACACGTCATCTCCAGAATTAAGAATCTTCTTCAAGCTGAAATGGGTTCATATGGATATGAAAGCCATGGGTGCTTCAGAGCCTCAGAGGCGGAAGGACGTTTCTTTGGGTTAACCTCAAGCAACTGTTCAACAAAGTCGATAAAGCCTTGATCACCCATTGGCAACCGATACCTCAAAGATGTCTTTTTGGGTATCAAATATTCCAGTCTGTTAGTTTCCTGAAAAAGAATGTCAAATCATTTTAATACAACAAGTTACCACCATTAGATCATTAACATAGAAGGAAAAAACAAAAAGCAAAGCTTGGTACCTGATTCCTTTCATAAAGCATGTGGTTTTTGGTGAAATATTTGTATGTATCTCGACCTTTCGCGAGCATGCTCTGATCAATCGGGCCTATGATACCAATCACCCTTGCAAGTAATGTTGCAGGTGAATCATTTTGGAAAAGAACCTGGTCAAGGTTAATTTCGATTAAAAACTTGTCCAAAAGATTAGCACAAATCAAACAACTGCCGGAAAAAGGGAAGACAATTAAAAAAGCATATTCTTTTGCGAATTGGCCAAGAAAAGTTTCACTTTTTAGGAAAAAAAAAAGGATGTATGGGTTTGATAAAGAGCTTACATTGCCAGTGCAGAGTTCTGCCAATATACAGCCAAGTGACCAGATATCTATCTTCTTATCATATGGAAGGCCCATTATAACCTCTGGTGCTCGGTAGGACCTTGATTGCACATAGGAGCATAGATGATCTGTTTCAAAACAGCTACTTCCAAGATCGATGACCTTAATCTCGCATCTACTATAACTTTTGACCAAAATATTTTCAGGCTTCAAGTCGCAGTGTATAAGTCCAAGACCATGTAAAAATTCAAGCGACTCCAAGCACTGAATAGTGATTGACTGCATTTTCAAAACAAGGCCAAATTATAGATCAGCATTACCAAGATACAAGCTTTGAAGAAAAGAAGAATTGCACAAACAAACCTGCAATCTTGGCATTGTGAAGTAAACTTCGCCCCCTGATTCTCGATTAAACTTGTGGAACTCGTACAAATTTGCCTTCAGAAGCTCACATACTATTAATAAATGCTCCTACCAATACCATAAGGTCCAAAACAACAACTCAAATAAGCGTTCATTTACTTAACTTGAGCGAGACAACTGTGCTGATACGATGTGAGGATAGAGCAATTGACTAGAAATGTAAAAGACCTCAAGCTCAAGATGGGCTCACAGTTTTAGTCAAATTGAAAGGTTAGATCTACTTACTCGGTAGTAGAAGTAGTCATATAGACGGAGAAGGTGGTACTTATCAGCAGGATCGTGTTTGTTAACAAACTTGAGAAGGTTAATCTCATCAAGGCTCTGATCAAAAAAATCTTTATTGTTCTTAATAATCTTGACACAGACATCCATGCCTGTGTGCAAGTCATGGGCTTGGATAGCTTTGCTGAATGCTGCTGACCCAAGATACTCCGTTACATGATAACGCCCAGCTATAACAGAATTTAGGACAACATGGAAATTCTTGTCCTCCTCAAACCCAGTTCTGCACATAAAGCAGGTCAGATAGATCATTGGAACTTAGAAGTAAACTAAGCACAATAAAGTTTAAAAGAACAAAGATTCACCTAGACAGCTATACCTACCATAGAGCAAAGTTGATAAACGACAAGTTAACAACGGAGAAGCATATAATTTAAACTAATAGAAGGAAGACATGCCTGTTTTTCCTGTGCACAATCCTCAGATCAAAAGTTTCAAATTCTTCTTCTTGGGCCTTGATTTGCCTTACTTGCTCCTGGACAGCAGCAGCCTCTTCATCCTCAAGTAAGGCCGCCGGATCATCTTCTCTCTCACCACCAGTTTTGATTTGCTCCTCTTCCCTGGCATGCCGTCTTTCAGCATAACCATAATTAGAGAGTGAAGATGGACTAGAATTTGCAGATCTTATGGAATTTTCATTATTTTCATCCCTAGAACTTTTGGAAGTTGATGAATTACTGCTCTTGCGCCTCCATGTAGCAAGCATGCCATCTGTCTCTATTGACTCGTTCAAGCCATCATCAGTTTCATCACTGATATTAGCATTGCTTTTATTAGACCACAAAGGTTTACTAGACCCAGCATGCACTAATTTACCATCTCTGGCTGGTGGGGGAAATGAAAACCCCCCATCTGCTTGACTCTTTACCTGTGCTCCTGTGCTTTTATTTTTACCAACCGCATATTTGATGGAATCCTGCTTGCTAATTTTCTTTGGGCCACTGTTTGACCTATCACTGTGTTTCTTGTATGAGTCCTGATGAGTGAGTCTAGGCCTACCAATCCCTACATCATGATCCCGAAAATACTCCATGTCCCCTTCACTACTGCCTCCAACCAAACTTTCCCTCACTTCACTACCAAAGTCAGCAGCATCACTGTTAATCCCCACACCAATAGATCTAACAGAACCATGCTGATCATCATCCATACAGATATCTTCTAACCGTGGCCTCCCAGAATCGTGAACAACTTTTCCATCCTCTAACATGATTAATTCATTTGTTTGAGTCACAAAGCCCTGCCAGACAGGTTCGGAACGCATCAGACTTAGTTCTTCATCATCCATCAATTGCCCATCATATTGTGATATCATTAGATCATTCTCAGTCCTCCCATACATTTCAGTTACTGACAGCCCAATGGGGTCATCCGAAGCTGCTACCGGTTGAACATTTTTTGTTTGAAAATACTGCTCACCTGAGATGTATGAATCCTCTTCAGCAAAAGATTGATCATCATCTTCATCTTTTGTTGGACCTCTTTCCTGTGGATCAGGAACACTCCCATGCCCTGTACCTTTCTCATTGTCACTTGGGTAATCAATTTCATGAGCCAGAAACCAGGCCTCATCCTCGATGGGTTGTCTCATGTATCCAACATCCTCGTCATCATCATATTCATCAGAGTCCCAATATTCATTTGGAAAGTCAACTGATTCACTCAATCCATCACCAACGGTAGCAAAACCGGAAACCAGATCAGATGCATCTTCTGCAATCCCCTGACTTACAGATAACCAACTGCCACCAACAACTCTCTTGCCACCTAAAACATCAAATTCAATCATTTTCATTAATACTTCATAAACTGTGAAAGAAAATTCACTACGATCATAAAATAAACAATTTAGACAGGAATAGTGAAGACTCTAGGCCCAAGGCAAATGATCAGGAGCGAATGCGCTCTCTTAGTCTAGCGGAGATGTCAAATACAAATGAAAAGCTAACCTGAAGAGTTAAGTTCTTGTCCAATGGGAACATCAAGATATGATCCAATAAGAAAGTTATTATCAGCACTGGTAAGCTTTGGGCCCGTTCCATCACGTTCAAACTTTTCTTCCCAATTAATGTTCGGTGACTTCTCTTCTGACTTGAGTTTCACTGGTGGCAACCTCGGAAACTCTTCTTTTGTACTATCAGGTGTAGGGGGGAACCCCAAGCTAGTTGTGTTCTTTAGTTCAAAATTCCCATGAGTCTTTCCAAAGTACAAAGCTCTTCCAACTTCATCCACCTGTTCTTTGATTGCACCTCTAACATCATCAGACAAAAATTCTTTCTTATTTCCTTCTTTCTTGTCAGACGCAGCTGTACCATCCCCCTTAGAGAATGAGGAAACAGTCTTAACAGAACAATCTTTCCACACTTCTGAAGACGAGTTAGTGCGCTCCTCACTTTTTCTAGACCACGGATCGTCATTAATGTTCTCTTTCGCAAACAAGCTATTAGACTTAGGTTTCAAATCAAGCTCTTTTGGTTCAGTTATTCTTACTACTTCACATATTGATTCTGCGTTAGACTTGCTGGTACTTCCACGCCATGATGTTTTCTTCTCACCACAGATTGAGACATCTTCTCCACACTTCACATTGGCTTTACAACTATCAGGGACCTCGCTGATGTGAAACCTAGAATGCTCAGAAACACTGCCCCAATTATCTTGATAGGAATCCGAAGGGCCATTGCTAGGATTGACATTCCAAGAATACAAATCAAGCTCCTCTGAGGCTTTAGATAAAATGACGTTCTTGTCACCTTTCCCAATAACTTCATTAGGTTTGCTCCGATCTCCAACGGAAGCAGAGCTTCTCCATTTGGCCTCTGGCCCATTTCCAGTGGTTCCGCACTCTATTTCTTTCACGATAAGCTCTTTGGCGATTTCACCACTATTCCGTGAACTGGTAACTTGACTTTCACTTCTTGATTGGGATTTATCAACTCCTTCGAAATCCTTAACAGGTTGCTTTTCTCCCAGACTAAGTTTGTGAAGGAATCCATTCAAGTCAGGACGGTTACTCATCTCGCTCCGCAAAGCTTCCTCAGCCCGAGAAAAACGATTCTTCCGCAGAAATTCCAGAATCACGTCAACTGAGTTTGTGTCAGTCATTATGAAACGCACCAAATTAACTACGGTGATACTAAAAGGAAGATCCAGCCAAACCTGAAAACTCAATCATTAAGAAGCACACATCAAACAATAACTACTCAAAAAGGATAATGAATATTAAAACAAGTCGCAAAGCAGGGTTTCAAGCAAAATATAGCACTATTTGAGCAATTTGAAATAGCATAATAGTTTCTCAGCTGCCAAACAGAGTACAAAATAGGAATGACTTGGACAAATCAAGTACATAACATAGCAAACTCATTTTCCCCAAACAGCTAACAGAGAAGCAATAAAGCAGTAACATTTAAGTTGCTCGATCAAATAAAATCATAAAGTTTTAACATTTCCCAGCTCCTTGTCTTCCAAGATGGGAAAAATGCTAGCAAAATTCAAATTTTCATGCAACTCAAAGGGATCCAAAAGGAAAGCCATGAAACGAAGATTGCGAAAAGAAAATAATTGATAAATCAATAGCTCTCAAAGAAGAAGAAGAAGGCGAACTCAAGATTCAATTGAAAAGAAAAAACCCAGGAGAAGAAATCAAGAGCGCAATTTAAATAATTTCAATTGATACTTACAGATCGAAGGAGAGAGAAAATCGAACGGCTTGTTCTTCGACGAAACAATGTTAATAATGGCCATTTTCAAAAAATACAAATAATAATACCTCAGAAATTAAAAGTGATAATAATCATAATACGAATTAGGGATTTGGTTTTTGAAATTAAAAATCTTTTTTTTTTTTCCTTTTTAAACTTGAAAATATTTTGGTCTGCACTGAGTACTGTTCGTTGTTGTCGTTAATCTATGAGAAAGCCAGGTAACCAACGCACAGCCAAGAGCTAAACTATAATGCCTTTTACTTTTAATATATTTTATATATCTATGAGTTAAATCAATATTAAATCAAAAAATAAATAAAATTAGTCTTGGCCTTTTTTTTAAAAAAAAAAAAAAGTCTTGTGTTGTGACCAAAATATAAAGAATACATGTCTGTAAAAAATTCTTTTAAAAAAAATTATCAATACAGTTTAGCTAAATATTCTGAAAAAGAGGCTAAAATTATCAAATTTGACAAATATCACATTTTTATTAACATTTCTTCATTACCATTTCTAAATGTTGGCGTGGTGGAAAATTCTCACAAAAAAATTCTTCTTAAAAATATATAGTTTTTTTTTTAAAGAAAAATGAAAGAAGTTTTTATTATCACAGTCTTTAGATTTTACACATTTTTTTATTATTATTATTAGGGGACACGTTGCATATCATACAATTTTATTTTATTTTTCTGAATTAGGATGTTAGTGCAAGTATTCAAGCACCGATTGTTATATTTAAGGTATTCAAACACTAATTATTAAGTATATAGTATGAGTGGCTTTTATTTATTTATTTATTTTTGAGATCAAATGTATTTTTCATTTAGACATATCACTACCCGATTTTTTCTTTTTAAGAAATTATCAATTACTAGGGAGTATATATATATTTTTGAAGATACTAGGGAGTATATGAAATGAACAAAACTATATTTTATTTTATTATTAATTAAAAACTATTGTAAGCATGATCGCTAAGATAATAAATGCGGGCGGGACAAAGGTTTGGCTACAAAAATACTACAATAGTTCAGTTCAGGTGCTTGAAAGATACATCTCTCTCGTGGGTGCTTTGGTTTTGGGTCTGAATCTAAACATACATTTACTCGTTTTGGGCCTTGATTTGTCCTCAATCCATCTTAAATTGGGCCAAAAAGCCCAATTACTTTTTCAGAATTTTTTTTTATACGACTTTTTCAGAAATTAGGACTTGCTTTTGCTACATTTCCGTTGGCAATCCCATTCACCTAGCCAGAATTCCGTCTCTGGTCGTCGGCGACCAAAAACGACCAAAAATGAAGCTATGAAAATTAATCAATCAATGAAAATACTGTATAACTTAGCCTTAAATCTTGAAGGAAAAGATTACATTGTAATCATATTAGTACAAATAAACGAAACAATATTGTTACATTGTAATCAAATAGGATTGATTGATTGATTGATCATTCATTCTCTATTTAGACTGATCAGGCCAAACACTGACCTTCTCTTTCTCAAACTTAACAAACAACGCCGTGACAGCCGCCACGAAGTAAATCTGAGTGAATATAATCGAAGGCGAATGATAATTAATCACACTCTTACCAGTAGCAAGCTCCACCAACAACAATGCACTCAACCCTAATATCGCTATCCTTCCATTCAATCTCTCGCTATACGGGCTAAACCCGAATTCCACTTTTAACCCGTCGTCCAACGACGACATCGCCTCCTTCAATGCCACCGGCGGCAGGTACATTCCAGATCCTCCCGATTTTGATTTCTCCGACTTCTTTCCCTTCTTCTCCTTCCTCTGCTCCGCCTTCTTTCCGCTTCCCGAACGGTAACGGACGCGGATTTGGGATAATCGGTTCTCGAATTGGTCGTCTGAGGAGGATTCCTCTGATGGTGGTTCCGGTTCCGGGTTGTCTGAGGAGGAGGCTCGTGGAAGCGGAAATTGAACTTTGTGGAGGTATAGGGTGGCGCGTGGTGATGTTGAGAAGGGGTTTGATAGATGCAGAGACGGTGGTTGTAAGATTGCCATTTTCAGGAGTTCACAGTTATGGCTATGGTTTTTTTCGTGAATGTATGGATAAGTGAAGAATATTTTTAATTTAGTTTACATTTAAACTTTATTTATTTTGTAGTTTCTGCATTAAGCCCATGTCTATCGACACGCCACTTTTTTATCCACACGCGGAAATTATATCAAACTACCATAAATACCCTCACTTTATTCTGACTTATCTAAGGATGTCAAATGAACAAATACGACCAAATATAAACATGACTAAATATGAACCGAACAAAAATAAACTGCACCAAATATTATTCATGTTCATCTTTTAGTTTTATTTTTTGTTCATGTTCGTTTATGCTCGTATTAAATAATATTTTGAATCAATTGAGTTATGTTATAATTTTCTTAACTTAACTACCATAAATAAAGTTTATTTAAGAATAAACTACTCATATCTGACCAAATAAATAAAAAATTAATTTTAAAAAATCATAATAAATTTGAGATCAAATGAATTTAAAAAAATTGAGTCAAAATAAACTATCATTCGTTCATGTTCATATTTGTTAATGAAAATAAAAACGAAAATTTGCTCGTTCGCTTATAATTGTATTTAAAAGTGAACGCACACGAACAAATTTTTTTAGAACAAAATTGGCACACTTAGGCTTACTTAGTTGTGGTCTTTTATTCTAAAGCCAAAACTACCATAAATACCCTCATATTTTCTACCGAAGGAAAGTAATTGAATTGGATGCATCTAAAAAAAAAAAAAGATACATCTCGATTATTCTTTCACCAAAGCTGCAGCATGATGTAAACTCTAACTTCATTGTAATGGAATCAAGGATTTTAGCAAGAGGTATGTGTGTCTCCTATCCTGTTGCAGCTTGGTAGAAAGATATTCCACTCTTGATTCTTATCTTGTTTGTTTTACTGTGTTGAAATTAAATGTCTCGACTCCCTTGTGCTTACATTACAGCCATAAGAATTCAAACTATAATCGTCGACGCGCTTTCAGTTTTCAATGTTGTTTTACATTGGAAGATGGGTTCAGATTAAAAGAACTTGAACATGCTTGGTTAATTGCATAGTGTAGCAGTAGCAGTCTAGTCAACAAGCGAGAAGAGTAGACTCACTGTTTCTGTTTGTTGTATTAATTAGCATCCAATTCAATTATTTCCTTGACTAGAAAATGTGGTTTCCACTCATCGGAAAGAAATTACTTAGCTTTTTCCCATATAGAAAAGTCAAGACACAATTTTTCTACCGTTTCCTACACTCTCCCAAACTTTACCATTCTATAAATTCGATAGAATTAAATGTTCCTTGTACTACTACTCACACAATCTTGATTCACCAAAATTTCTCTACTTTCCATCCTAATGAGACCTTTTCCGTGGCATTTGTGCGCTTTTTTCGTCCTGATGTGCTGTTTTCGTTCCGTTAGCAGTTCTGCGATTAATGGGAATGAGACAGACATAGTAGCCTTATTTGAATTCAAGAAGATGATCACTCATGATCCCCTTGATGTCATGTTTTCGTGGAATGAATCCACTCACTTCTGCCAATGGTATGGAGTTACATGCGGTCGCCGGCACCAGAGAGTCACAGTGCTAGACCTCCAATCATTGAAGCTTGCTGGTTCGATCTCCCCACATATAGGAAACTTGAGTTTTCTAAGGAGACTAAGTCTACAAAATAACAGCTTCAATTCTGAAATACCTCCACAGATAGGTTATTTGCGTAGGTTGCAAGTAATAGAGTTGTTCAACAACTCAATTGGAGGCGAAATTCCTTCCAATTTATCAGCTTGTACGGCCTTGGTAAATCTTGATATTGCATATAACAATATGGAAGGAGCGATTCCTTCATCTCTCGGCCACTTCCCAAACTTGGAGATCCTATCCCTTTACCATAACAACCTAACGGGGATGATCCCACATTCCTTGGGGAACCTCTCTTCTCTTTATGTACTTGCTATTGGATTCAACCATTTGTCCGGTGAGATCCCCAGTAGCCTCGGCCGTCTTAAAAATCTTACCTTTCTTAATCTTGAATTTAATAGGTTAACAGGTATTATCCACCCATCAATCTTCAACCTTACTGGTCTCGACTCCTTTTCTGTTGCTTATAACCAATTCCAAGGAAATATCCCCTCGAATATAGGCATAACTCTCCCAAATCTCGAGTTTCTTGGGCTTCAAGAAAATAACTTTACAGGGAACATACCTTTTTCAATATCTAATGCCTCAAACCTTGAAGATTTTCAAGTTTATAGTAACAAGTTTAGTGGAGAAGTGCCGTCTTTTAAAAATCTACACAAGTTACAGTATGTTTTACTATATAATAATCTTCTGGGAAGCAGAGGAGCAGACGACGACTTGAAGTTCCTCTGCTCGTTAGCCAATGCCACCAACTTAGAGTTTTTGCAAATGGATACAAACAACTTCGGTGGCCCACTACCCAAGTGCATGCACAACTTTGCAACTAGTCTAAAATGGTGGGGACTCGGTGAAAATCCAATATCGGGAAACATACCCGCATGGATCGGAAATTTGACTAGTTTGGAAGTATTGTCAATAATAAACAATCCATTCTCTGGTCAAGTACCTTCTTCCATCGGAAGGCTAAATAGGCTTCGTTATCTATCTATTTCATATACCAATGTCGAGGGGGGCATTCCACATTCACTTGGTAATTTGAGTCAATTGACCAAGCTTTACTTGGTCGATAACCGTCTTCAAGGAAGCATCCCACAAAGTCTGACTAATTGCACAAAGTTGTTCGAATTTTATATTGCGCAAAATATTATCAGCGGCACGATACCTTTTGGTCTCATTGATAACTCTTCATTGTATTATTTCAACATCTCTAACAATAGACTGACCGGAACCATTCCCATTGCAGCAGGGAACCTCATTCTAGGTGAAATTGATGTCTCAAGAAACATTTTATCAGGCAAGATTCCAAGTAGTCTTGGAGCCTACAAAAGCCTAGAACTCTTATACATCGATCATAACTCTTTTGGCGGTCAAATTCCTTCCTCTCTAAGTTCATTGAGAGGACTTCAGTATGTAGATTTTTCCAACAACAATCTCTCAGGTGAGATCCCTGAATTTCTTACAAGCTTTGACCTGCAATATCTGAATTTGTGAAATAATAATTTCATGGGTGAGGTTCCTATTAAAGGAATCTTTACAAATGAAACTTCAGCTTCAGTTGTGGGAAATAGTCAGCTATGTGGAGGTATACCTGAATTTCGACTGCCAAGATGTATTCTGATCAAGAAAAGAGGATCGAGATTGACTAAAAGAAAGAAACTGATAATCTCCACAATTTCAGGGCTTTTAGGAGTAGTTTTAATCACTACCTTCTTGTTACTTTGTCTACATAGAAAGAAGAGGAAACAACATGCTTCGACAAATTCAGATAAGTCTCTTCTAAAGCTGTCTTACAAAAACCTCATAGAAGCGACTGAAGGGTTTTCCTCCGCAAATTTAGTTGGAGTCGGAAACTTTGGATCGGTGTATAAAGGAGTGTTTGATCAAGAAAAGATAATTGCTGTGAAGGTATTTAATCTTTTGCGCAAGGGAGCATCCAAAAGCTTTAATGCAGAGTGTGAGGCTCTAAGAAACATCAGGCATCGAAATCTAGTCAAGGTACTCACAGCATGCTCCGGTGTAGATTATCGTGGAAACGATTTCAAGGCCCTTGTTTATGAGTTTATGGTTAATGGGAGCTTGGAAGATTGGTTGCATCCACATAATGTTGAGAGGAATGAGGCAAATGTCATACCAAAGAGTTTAAATCTACTTCAAAGACTAGGCATTTCCATTGATGTTGCATGTGCTATCGAATATCTGCATCACCATTGCGAAACAATTGTTGTTCATTGTGATTTGAAGCCAAGCAACGTCCTTCTTGATGAAGAAATGATCGGGCATGTTAGTGACTTCGGGTTGGCAAAACTATTATCAGATGACGTCCAAAATTCTAATGCAAACCCATCATGTTCTTTTGGATTCAGAGGAACAATTGGTTATGCTCCACCAGGTTTAAGAACTTTTCTCTTTGTCCTGTAACTGTGGTTAATTTCTTACATATTTAGTCAACTTTTTTTCTCGATAATCTCTTTTGACACTCTCTAGCTTCAAAAATTTATAATCTTTTGTGTAGAGTATGGAGTAGGGAATGAAGTATCAGTATATGGCGACGTGTATAGCTATGGTATCCTATTGTTGGAGATGTTCACAGGAAAAAGGCCGACATACGAGATGTTCAAAGAAGGCCTAAATCTTCATGCATTTGTTGATGCAGCTTTGCCCGAACAAGTTGTTGAGATCGTAGATCCCACTATTATTCGAGAGATAAGCACCTACGCTAGAAAGACTGAAGCTATGGAGTCGTTGATTTCCGTGTTGAGAGTTGGAATCTCTTGTTCTGCTGAATCGGCTAGTGCAAGGATGAATATTATTGATGTTGTGGCAGAACTCTGTCGCATCAGAAATAAAATACTTGTAAGTCAACCATCTCAAAGAAGACGAGCTATATAATTGGAAGCCTGCCTTGCCTTTTCTATGTTTCATCTGATATCTGTAATTTTAGTTATCATTCCATTTAGCTCATCGTGTTTTGTGAAACGGAATAAATACTGTGAGTATATATATGTACTAGGTTAAGTCCCGCGACAAGTCACGGGCTTCGGCTTTATGAAACAGTTAGTAATATATTGGGCTTTTGTCATCTGTAATTATTAAAGTATACATGACATACATATTAATAATCATAGCATAATTAATTGATCCATGAATAAGCATCTTCTCTAATCAGAGCTAACCATCCTTATTTGGCCGCTAAGGAAAGCAAATGACAGGCCCCAAAAACAAATTGTAAGTTAATAACTAATAAAATTTCAAGTAAATAGACAAACATGAACTTTGCACAGTTTTCAAATTATAAAATGTGACAACCAGAGGAGCCACCAACAATCCCGGATGAAAAGAAATTGACCACATACTGCATGAAAAGTGAAAGAAACACGATCAGAAATTAAGGAAAGAAAAGTGCATTAGCTAAATGTCCTTTCAAGAATGAGCTGCATGATGGTGATGTTGCAACATATAAATGGATGCACTCATGGTCTATCACTTTTCTTTGGGACGTATGCTTTACATATTTGCATGGAGCATATTTCAGGCTGTTTTGAATGGGGTAAATGGGTGTTATGAAATATACCAAATTTATGTATGAAAAATTGATATTGCACAATCAACTGATGTCTCCTGTATAAACATCCCAATCATTCACTTAAACTATGCTACAGGATTATCCATAGAAAGTAAATCAATGCAAAAAATTAGAAACTAATAATACCAGGAAGCCTAACTTCTTCTAAAAATTTGTGAGGACTTGTGACATCATAATAACATATAAGAAAAATAGAAGACAAAGATATATACCTACAAGCTATTGTCTTCTTCATGCTTTCTTCCAACCCAGCAAGTCCACCAAAACTTGCAATCAATAGATGATTAACTGAATCAACAACAAAATTGATTGCGAAAATAGTTTAGAAAGCAACCACTACTTTAAGTTATAAACATTAAAAAAAAAAAATTACACAAATGAAGCAGACAAATTACAAAAGGATTGTAGTAACATACTTGAAAGTAGGTACACTAAGCTCTGATGATTCGTAACCAGACCATTCATGAGGTACTAAGCAAAAGATCATACCCACCAAACAAAGCTGATATTAGGAGCCTATCAACTGTAGAACTCCAATATGCCCCTGCTTCCTCCCTGAGTTTGGAGGATGAGACAACATGGCGCAGTACACCTAGATAAATGAAATATCAGGACTGTATAATTCTGCTTTGTTTGCCACAAAATCAGGAATCATGATTCTATTATTGCATAATTGAATGAATCTGTAAGTGTTATCCTGTTGCATAAATTATAATTTATACAGAAGCTAACATATAAAGAATTCCGTTTGGTTACCCGGTACAGCAGCTCAAGCTAATATCATCTCCTACAAAAGAGGTACCTGAAAGTATTAAAAAAGTAGCATGTAACTAAACTTTTTAAACAACAACTCAGTATATGGTAATCAAGTAATGAAAACAGCTCTATGGTATTAATTAATAAGCTTATAAACCTCCACAGTAAAAAAATTCCACAAGTTGATTTGACTTTCTTTTTTATGGTCAAATTTTATTTGAATACTTAATATTTTTAGACGGGTTGTCCAGCATTGGTAAGGTTTGAAAGCTACTATAAATTTCATCACAAGTGTAATGATATTAAAAAATTAGTATCATGTGTACTTGACAGACCTTAGTTGAAACTTGGGTATCTTAAAGAGAGAGCACTTTTGGTACAACTGTGAATTAAATTCATGATTAGTTAGGCATGTTCATAATGGATAATGATATGTAGATATATCCACCTGATCTTGACTCTTAAGCTACAACAATTAATCAATTTTGTGTGAAAGGAATACTAAGTTAACCAAGACCTTACCTTATTTCTGAGCTCAATGAGTCTCTTACACATAACCGATGCTCCACGATGATCATACTTCAGATTCTGAAGTCCATACTGGCTTCTAAATACTGTTTGTCTTTGCTTTAGAATCTTCAACATTATCTCTTCTGCATTTTATACCTGATTACATAAAACAATTCAGTCAGGTGTGGAATGTTAACAAAAACATGAAAGTATAACTTATTCAACAGTAGAGTACTTATGGAGAATGCATTGCATGAGAATACGCAGAATTACTACACAACACAACTAAAACATGAATGATTCTAAACAACAATCCTTCAAAATGTTCCACAACAAATCTAGAAAGTACAAATATACATTATAAACCATAGCTGAATTAATTGATCATGAATAATTTTTTCCTCTGAGCAATGAGTTTAAGTCAATTAGTGTAGGGAAAATACTGATTACTGCAACATAGTGTAGAACTACAAATAGCACTTACTTTTACCCATTAACTTGAGACAGGGGATTTAATCCAAAGCCTTTCACAGTACAAACATGTAGAAGAATAGAGAGGGCTGTGCATTTAGACATGAGTCAATTTAGTCGCCATGAACTATTTTCAAAAAGTAATGAATTCTAACTGAGAGTATAAATTTACCCAATGATATTGACATCTTTAAGCCTTTGAAATCAAGAAAGTAATGCATTTGTAACCGATTATAAAGCATCAGTCATCGGCAGGTGTGTTGTTATTACCTGAGAAATCGATTTCAGCAAGCAGATGGAGTGCGACAAGGAGAAAAATAATCTGGCTTTTGAATAAGAATCTTATAAGGAAACTGAAACATGATTTCATTCACCAAAAATCATTTTACCTGAATGAATTTCGCCCATATGCCTCCTTCGATATTAACGTGGATGGTGTAGGTCAGAACCTGGTTCTGTAAAAGAGCCGTCGCCGAGAAGAAATTGAGAGAAAAAGATTGCCTCTTTCTTGTTATTTTGGCTTGAGATTCGAGGAGCATGGAAGAAGAGAGGAGAAGAAGTAACGTGTCTTGCATTGGGTGGAGTCAAATGAAATCCAATGGAGTAAAACACTGTTGACCATCACCAATCCATGGCATGGACGGTCCATTTGATCTAAAGAGTGGGTGAGGATGATGAACAATCTCAATTGGCATTAAGTAGTGTTGAACGGAAGGGATCGTGATTAGATGGAAAATCCTAAGGTGTACGTGAATTGTTTCCCAATGAACAGTCATAATTGATACTGTTATTTCCTAATGAGCAAAAAAATTGAACAGTAATAATCTTCAAATTGCTACATGGTTTTTGACTATTTGTTGTTAGAACTTTATTGTTTCCCTATTATTTCCTAATATATATCTATATATATATATATATATATATGCGCGCGCGCATATGTTTGTTTTTGTACTACTAGGTACTGGACATTGGTTTCTGTGTTTCTAAATCCTTAATCTTACTCTTCAACAAGTTGAGCCAAATGAAAGCAACAAAAATACATATCGACAATTCTTGCAAAGTAGAAGACTTAGTTTGGATTGGATGGGCTGAATCGATTACGAGATTGAAAAATACTACGTGATTGACGTGTCTTCGCACTGTAATTAAATACAGATTGCTTGTAGAAGAATGCATTTCCACTAACTGCATGCATAAAATAAATTTCACAAGTAAAATCAGTTAACAGGCGGGAAGGCTCAATTTTCTTTTACCAATTGTATACACTCAATTTTCTTCATTTCCCATCATCAGGAAACGTCCGAGAAAATTCTCTTGGTCGAGGTCGCAAGAGGCAAGTTTTTGCCAAGAATATTTCAGTAACCTGTAAAGCAGATTAATCACAGTGGAACAAAGTCGTAAAGCTTAAGTAAGCTATAATGACAAAAAGTCAACTATGTACCATGGTGAAGTCTCCTTAAACATACACACGAAGTCATTATGAATCTCAAATTTTGTCAAGAGGTTAGTAGGGAAAATAGTTGACGATCATTGTGGGGCTACGCAAAATCAAATTAAAAAACATGGAATGGAAGAAGTATCTTCATTTACTCTATATTTTCATTCTATAAAGTTGGTATGTTTCATTCATTTCTCTTTTCATTATCTTCAAAACAACACGAACTTATACTATTTATTATTTCATATGGCATATTTTCGATTGCCTTGGTGTATTGTTCTTTTCCTAATTCTACTCTGTGTAATTGATTCGGTTTGCTGTGGGAAATGAGACAGATAGAGTAGCCTTAACTGAATTAAAACGGATTACCCCTAATTATGATCCTCTCGGGATCATGTTTTCATGGAACGCGACTTCTCATTTCTGCCAATGGTACGGAGTTACATGCAAACTTCGGCACCAGAGAGTAACAATTCTTGACCTTAAATCACTCAAAGTCACAGGCTCAATCTCCCCACATATAGGAAATCTGACTTTCCTAAGGAGACTCAGCCTACAAGCTAACGTCTTCAATTCTCATAAACCCCCAGAAATTGGTTATTTACGCAGGTTACGAGTCAGCTTGTGCATCGCTTGTAAACATTTCCAGAAACTCTTGGCTACTTGATAAACTAAGAGATTTTAAACCTTTTCAAAAACTACCTACCTGGAACGATCCCTCCTTTGGGAAATCTATCTTCTCTTTATCGAATTTCTATTGGAGCCAATAATCTGTTCGGAGAAATTCCGACTAGTTTTGGCCATCTTAAAAATCTTACTTTTCTTGGTCAGTTCTCATCCACCCATCAATCTTCAATCTCTCTCTTATCCAGACTTTTGAAATCTGAAGAAACCAACAAATCCGAGGAAGTCTTCCATCAAATCTAGGCATAGCGCTCCCATATCTCCGGTTCGTCGGGGTTGATGACAATAGGTTTACTGGGAACATTCGTGCTTCAATTTCTAATGCTTCAAACCTAGAAGTTTTTCAAAATGTCTTTAACAAGTTATTGACTTATTGTTGGGTTCTCCACTCACAATCTGTCTCAATCTGTCTCACGTCTCGTCACTCCACTCGCTTTCACTTTTCAATGTTATTGACTTATTGTTGTTTTACATTGGAAGACGCGTTCAGATGAAAAGAACGTGAATTTATATGCTTGGTTCATTGCATAGTAGCAGTAGCAGTCTTGTCAACAAGCGAGAACACTCACTGTTTGTTGTATTAGCATCTAATTGAATTATTTCCTTCACTAGAAAAATGTGGTCGGAAAGAAATTGCTTGGCTCTTTCCCCATATAGTAAAGTTGAGACACAAATTTTCTCCCAAACTTTACCATTCTATAAATTCGATAGAATTGTTCCATGTACTACGCATAATCTTCATTCTCTATTATTTCTTTACTTTCCATCCTATAATGAAACCTTTTCCGTGGAACTTATCCACTTTTTTCATCCTAATGTTCTGTTTTCGTTCCGTTAGCAGTTCTGGAACAAGAGGGAATGAGACAGACAGATTATCCTTAATTCAAGAAAATGATCACTCATGACCCACTTGGTGTCATGTTGTTGTGGAATGAATCCACTCATTTTTGCCATCGGCCTGGAGTTTCATGTGGTCGCAAGCATGAGATAGTGACGGTGCTAGACCTCCAATCATTAAAGCTGACAGGCTCAATCTCGCCACACATAGGAAATCTGACTTTCCTAAAGAGACTCAGCCTACAAGATAACATCTTCCATTCTCATATACCTCCAGAAATTGGTTATTTACGCAGGTTGCGAGTCTTAGATCTTTTCAAGAACTCAATTATTGATAGAATCCCTTCCAATAAATCAGCTTGCGCATCACTCGTAAACCTTTCCATTTCTCAAAACAATCTGGAAGGAGAAATTCTGAAAACTATAATAAAAAAATGATTTTAAGATAAATATTAATATAGAATGAAGTAGATAAATATGTTAAATTTAAATTAGAATTTTTGCAACGAGTGAGACGCGTAGAACTTAGTTCGTGTAATTTTTCCAATGAGCGTAAATACGTATGATATTAATAATCGATATTTCGATAGGTCGATAATTTGCATCATTAACTGGACGGGACGAATCGAAGAGCTAAATAAGGTGAGTGTTACTTTCATTTTTCTCTATAAAAAATATGTTGATGCTTTATGAAATATATATATTACTATGTCGTCATTTTTTATTATATCAATGTTTATGATTTATTTAAATATACGACATAGTTACGTATTATACTTTTAAAAACTGGAGAGAACCTTCAAAGATCCTAAAAGTAAAATTTTCTTTGCTTCTTAATGATTCAAAAGCAAATTTTTGCTTTACGATGAATGATTAATGAAAAGCAAATGTTTGCTTTATTATATGTATTATATAAATATGAACCCAATAAATGAATGTTTTATTAATGATGGGATTCGGTCGACTTTGTGACGACCCAATCCGTAATGAGTACTTGGTCCTTGCTACCCCATGTTGACGGTCTGATCAGAGGATACGGCTCCTAGTATATCTACAATTAGCTGAAGCTTTTATTTGCGCCCGTGTTGAAGGGTTGACGGTAGACTAGGATACTACAGTAGGTCGCTCATATGGTCAGTCATCCTGTTATTTTCACTGATTGGGTTCGATGGTTTTCAAAAATGTTTTATGATGATTTCTGTTTTTTGAAATAACGATGCCTTGTTTATTAATGATAAAATGATTTAAAGATGTTTACGATCCAAACGTTTTTACCTAAATATTTTCAATGTAAAACCTCACTAAACATTATAGCTTACCCTTTCTGAAAAATATATGTTCTTTCTCTCCAGGTTGAGTTGGTGACTTGAAAGGTGAAGTTTAGCGGTATTCATCATTGTACGATATCGAATAAGGTGAGCTTCGCGGCATTAGGACTCTTTCTCACTATTTTATAAGTATCGTGTTATTTTAAATAATATGTATTATATTTTCCACAAAGACATAATTTGTATAATTATATTTGTGATCAACTTGATGTTATGTTTTAAATAATGGATAATCGAATAAAGTTAAGTTAACGAACGAATAGTCGGCACCGTTTCCGATCGGACGAGGCGGTCGGGAGCGGGGCCCACATATATTGTCTGCAGCAACAGAGTCAGATTTCACTAGTCCTTTTCTGCCCATCCTTAACCTATGGTCTTATGGTTTCTCAAGGATACACAATAAATCATTCAGTTCCTACTAGACAATCTAAGGAGTAAAAGATTTCGGAGCAGCTGTTCAAGAAAGGTCATTACAATGACACTCTCAAGTTCTTTCCTCCCATTGAAGCACAATGTGAAAATCCAGCAATCAAAGAAGAACCAGAAATTTAATCTAAAGAAAGCTCAGATTGAGGGGGAGCAATGTTGTTGATTACTAGTTTCAGATTATTAACTGCTTAAAACTATTTTAATTATGAATGTAGTAAAACCTTTATTTTTATTGAGGGGAGTCCTCTCTTACTATTAAATTTTTATATATGAATGTAGTCATGTCTTACAATTAGTGGAAGTTTTGGTCTTTGGCCCTTTTAGCCAAAAAGGGGAGAAAATATAGGTTATTTTTGGTTCAAGGTTTAGTAATTCAGTTTTGTCAAAAAGTGCCAAAGAGGGAGACGGTGAATATATGTGTTAACATGACACATGTATATGTATATAGATTGTCACTTTTTGACATAGACGTATATGTATATAGATTGTCATTTTTGACATAATAGTTTAGTAACACAGACAAGTCAATGTATTATTGACATAAAAAGTTGTGGTAGGATATTAAATAAAGATTGTATATTTCTAAGCATGATTAAGGATATAATACATAGTTTCAATTAATAAATCAATTAATTACTAAAGTAATAAACGAAGGATGCTTGCAAAGATTGGTGACATGGAAGGATCAATGATCAATGTGCTAAAGGAGAAAATCAAATGAAGATTGATGATTTGGATGCAATCACTGCTGGGATCGATGACATGGACACATCAGATAAGAAGTTGGTTCGATTTCGTGAAGATCAGGATATTAAAGGAAAGCAAATATGGAGATCCGATTTCGTGAAGATCAAGTCAATATTTATGGAAAGAAAAAATTAACTAGATCAAATCGTATCACAATCATATCATTCTCTTCATCCAGTCAAGGAGTGACGATCAAGACACCAGGTGAGTATAAATAGAAGACGGATTTTCACCTAAGGATTTTTGCACAAACGGAGCACAAGGATGAAGATAGAGTGACTTTCATTCCACTCTACCCTTTAGTTTATTGCCATAGATTATCCAGATTCATAGAGTGATGTGTAGAGATAGAGAGTACTAGCCGATTGTGGCTTGTTATCGATAGGGTCCTATAATAGGTCGGTCCTAGGTCTAGAATTTACATAGGAGATAAGCGAATTACATCAATAGTCTTGATGTGTGGCTTGTACACGCATCTAGATAATTCGTGTTATATTACTCTCCCCATTGTAAGCAACTTCTACCCGGCCCTTTGGTCCGCGGACGTAGGTGTTGGCTACTTAACGTCGAACCGCGACATATCTTTAATTGAATAAATTTAAACAAAATTGTTATTTGTTTCGTTTTTGAATCTCTCGTGTTTAGTCTTTACTATTCTTGTTTTTGTTTAATCTATATTGTGCCAAAATCCAACAACGTTTATATGCTCCAACAGTTTGATCTATTCTAAGAGAAAACTGTTCTATCCATCTAATCGTGTTTTACAAGTCTGAGCAAATCTCTATTTGTTTCAGGACTGTTGACACATCCGTCAAATAGTAACAACTGGTCGAGTTTCTACTCGTTGAGATGTTACTGCACTTAGATCAAACCAGCATGCTTAACTAATTATTATTTGTTTGATATAAGTCTCCAAACCTCAACACAAGTCTCGAGTGACTTATTCATTATGTCAGTAGATCATATCAGTTTAACTCCAATAGTTAAGACTGATCCAATCATTCAAAGTCTCTATCACAAACATACTTAACTTAGAGATTCACATCACAAACAGTTCATAGCACGGACAGTCCATTAGATCTTTAGATCACCAGATCTACAAGATCATATATTCACAACTGTTGCTGACATATCTGATTCAATGATCATTCAACTGAATCAGATCAGAAGATTCTAGTTCAGTATCAACTCAACTGAATCAGATCAGACAGGCCCTAACCCAGTATCCCATAGACTGAGTTGGTTCAACTCTAAGGGCACTAACTCAAGATCTGTACGGTTGAGTTAGTTCGTTACGTGAAGCACTAAGTCACGATAATCATCAATATCCGAAGGAAGGACTTAGGGATCATCAGCTTACTCAAGTAAAGTGCATCAACAAGAACTTAGGAGTCCACTGTAAGTCTAATTCAGCTTCTACTGAACTACCACTCGTTCTATACATCACTTAGTTTCTTCGTAGGCTGTAGTTAATTTGTAAATACTGGTCTAGTTACTACTAATCTAGTACTAGTTTATCTTACACAATCTATTATACTCTGAATTGTTAATTGATTATTAGTTATAAATTGTGTTAGGATTTGCAATACTATTGTTTTTACAGTTATAACACTTAGAGTGTCTCTATTATAGTTTGACTGTTTTGATAGTATTGGTTGTTTATTATCCGATGCCGTTTAGTATCTAGATTAAGAAGGAATTTATATTTATGATTAAATTTATTTTTAAGTAGATTATTTGTAAATCTGATTGAATCACATTGATAAAATCGAGATATATATATATATGCAAGTGATTGTCAGATTATGTTGAATTGTAACTGGTTAAGTTGCTTCGGGAGTTACTTAGTCGAAAAGAGTTAGGGCTATCAAATTTCATATATTTTTGTGTAGAATATGGCCTAGGGAATGAAGTTTCGATATGGTGATTTCTATATTTATGGCATCCTATTGTTGGAGATGTTCACCGGAAAGAGACCAACCGATGAGATGTTTAAAGAAGGTACGAACCTTCACATTCTTGTTGAGGCAGCTATACTGGAAAAAGTGGTTAAGATCTCAGATCCTATTATTGTTCAAGAGATAATTAGCAACTACGTACCACTCGGCAGAAGCTTTGGAGTCGTTGAATTTAATTTTTAGAGTTGGAATCGCTTGTTCGGTTGAATTGGCTAGCGCACGGATGAACATCACTGATGTTGTTGCAGAGCTTTCTTCCATCAGAAGCAAACTCGTTGCCAAGGCAACATTAGTAACACAAGCAGAGCAACCATGTCATGATAGATTAGGTGTAACGTAAAATTTGCATCTAATAGCACAATCAATACAGACCTTTGAGCGTGATTAAAGATTTTTCTCATTACGTAGAACTATAATAAGAGTAGTTGTACTAGTTGGATTCTGGCAAAAGGCAAGTCTCCTATCATGTTTTACCTTTGGTATTCGATACTCGATTTTACTTCTTTTTTTTAAACTGGATTGAAATTATATCTATTCAAATATTCCCTTGAATTTGCTCACCCTCATGTTTTTTTCTTAATCATTGCTCTGTATTTGATTGATGCTTTCGTCATGGGATTTGAGTCCGTTTATCCCTTGTTTCCTTCACCTAGAGATATGTAAAGGTTTTTCCTTGAGATTGAGGTTCTTTTGATGGTGAAAGTCGTGGACGTAATTCCTCCATAGATTCTTAGATTTGCACTGTTCTTGATTTAACTCTTAATCTCAATAAGTTCTCTTTTCACATTTCCCACCAACACGAAACTCAATGCATGTGCAACTTCACAACTAGTCTCACATGGTGGAAACTCGCAGTAAATCGAATATCAGGAAACATACCAACATGGATTACAAATTTAACTAGTTTGGTAGTATTGGTGATGTCATTCAATCCATTCTCTGGTCAAATTCCTTCTACTATCGGAGTGCTTAAAAGGCTTTCGTTTTCTATCTATTTCACATACCTAAGTACGTGGAAACATTCCGCCTTCATTCAGTAATTTAACTCAATTGAACTTACTTTACCTGAATAATAACAATCTTGAAGGAAGCATCCCTCAAAGTCTCACAAACTGCAGAATGTTATTCCAATTCGATATGTCTCAAAACTATCTCAGCAGCACGATACCATTTGGTCTCATTGATCTCACTTTGGCAGATTATTTGAACGTTTCTACCAACAAATTGGTAGGCACCATTCCTGTTGCAGTCAGGAATTTAATTCTTCGTGAACTTGATGTTTCAAAAAACATGCTATCAGGGGAGATTCCAAGAAGCATTGGAGGCTTCGAGAGCCTAGAAGTCTTATACATCCAGCACAACTCATTTGATGGTGAAATTCCTTACTCTTTAAGTTCATTGAGAGGACTTCAGATTGCAGATTTTTCCAGCAACAACCTGTCAGCTGAGATCCCCGACTTTCTTTCCCGCTTTAAGTTGCAATATTTGAACCTATCAAATAATCATCTTGAGGGAAGGGTTCCAAATGAAGGGATATTTGCAATGCAAGTGCAACCTCAATAGTGGGAAATAGCAAGCTCTGTGGAGGCATACCTGAATTCCGGCTGCCAAAATACAAATGTAATGTACCAAACAAACGAGGCTTGAATCGTAAAAATAAATTGATCATCTCCACAACTTCTGGGCTTTTAGGAGTACTTCTGGTCAGCGCTTTCTTATTGTTTTTTCTATTCAGAAAGAAGAGAAAGCAACATGTTTCAAACACTTTACCGAATTCATTTCCGATGGTGTCTTACCAGAACCTCATTCAAGCAACTGGAGGGTTTTCGTCTGTAAATTTAATTGGAGTTGGAAGCTTTGGATCTGTATTCAAGGGAATTTTAGATCAAGAGACAATAATTGTCGTTAAGGTGTTTAATCTTTTACGGAAGGGAGCATCAAAGAGCCTTGTTGCAGAATTTGAGGCCTTGAGAAACGTCAGACACCGAAATCTTATGAAGGTACTAACTGCATGCTCAGGTGTGGATTATCAGGGAAATGATTTCAAGGCTCTTGTTTATGGGTTTATGGTCAATGGGAGCTTGGAAGATTGGTTGCATCCATCGATCGTGGGCACAAATGGGGTAGATGTTGTACCAAGGAGTCTAAATCTACTTCAAAGAGTAAGCATTGCGATCAATGTTGCATGTGCTATTGAATACCTTCACCATCACTGTGAAACAGTGGTTGTTCATTGTGATTTGAAGCCAAGCAATGTGCTTCTTGATGAAGAAATAACCGGACCTGTAGGCGACTTTGGGTTGGCGAAACTATTATCGGATGACATTCAAAATTCTAACAAATCAGTCAAGCTCTTTTGGATTCAAAGGAACAATTGGTTATGCTCCACCAGGTATGCCCACTTTTTTTGTTTTTATCTTAATTTGGCTCATTTTCCTACTTGCATATTTTCTCCTTGTGGCAGTATCTAGCTTCAAAATGTACGCTGTTTTTTGGTGTAGAATATGGCCTAGGGAATGAAATGTCGACATATGGAGATGTGTATAGCTTTGGCATCATATTGATGGAGATTTTCACCGGAAAGAGACCAACCGATGAGATCTTTAGAGAAGGTATGAACCTTCACGCGCATGTCGAAGCTGATATGCCTGAAAAAGTGCTCGAGATCTCAGATCCTATGATTGTTCAAGAGATAAGCAACCATTCCAGAAAGACTCAAGCTCTAGAGTCCTTGAAGTCAGTTTTGAAAGTTGGAGTTGCTTGTTCCGTCGAATCGGCAAGTGCACGGATGAACATGGATGATGTTGTAACTGAGCTTTGTTCTATCAGAAACAAACTTGTTGCAAGACAACAATCTCAATATAGGCAAGCTAGAACGACTACTATTATATAATCAGAATGAAATTTACCTTAATTACATTGTTTAGTTTCCATCTGAAGTTTGCAATTTAGTTACTTTTCCATTTTTTAATTTTACCTTATCATGTTTTGTGGAAGTGAAAAAGTACAATATATAGTTTCTAATACTTTCTCTGGTTGTCAATTTCTTCCTGCTTTTGATTTGGTTGTGATCTTCGGTTTGCCTGAAAATCCGTTGAGTCCTCGAGAAGTTATATACTTCACCAGAACGTCCTCAAACTTCTCGAAATCGATAAGTATATGAGATTAACAACTGTAACACTCTATTAATACATTAGTAGTAGTACTATATAACATGAAAGCAGAGTTTGTGAATTCTAATTGAGCAGTAGTATTAAAGTAGATCTAGTTGAGCAACCATATACATATCATGATAAATTAATTAATTAGGTGTAACGTTTAACTTTGCATTTAATGTAATAATAGAGACCTTTTGAGCGTCATTAAAGATGGAAAGAGACATCTGATCGAGCATATAGAGTCATTTAATTTATTCTCACTACGTTGTATAACTAACATGGTGTCATTATAACGTCAAAAAAAAAAAACATGGTGTCATTATGTAGAATTAATTAATTATTTTCATGGCCGCATAAAATAAAGCTCGATCGATCTGTTTCAAAACCAACTTTTTATAGTGTTGTTTGAATTGAATTTCATCAATCATAGAAGACCACCAACTTTTATTGACTGTTGATTTAAGTATTATGCACAGCGGGGCAGAAAAATGTATTTAGCCGGATTGTCGGGGCTCTTTCTTGTAATTTTATTTTTATTTATTTATTCTCATACAAGCTTTCTCATACAACTTTTAAGCTACTCAAACTTCAATCCCGTTTTTCTTGCAAGTAAGTTTGAGCAACACCTCATCCACGATCTAGTCTTCGGGGGTTTTTTTTTTCGACAGAGGTGCAATATTGTAAGTAATATATTAAATATTATTAAAATATACAAAGTTGAGTATATTATATAACTATACATGACAACATACTCTGAATAAAACAATACTATTTCCGTCTCAAAATTCATCATATTTTATATTTAAAATTTATTTAAATTGATATGTATTCAGTCAATAAATAAAGTCAATAATCGTAGTTAAAGTATAAAACGTCATTATATTTTGATATGAATGAGTACTTATAAATCTCGTCGATACTCTATAAAATAATAAATGGACCGCACAATCCAATAAACCCACAATTGACAGAAAGTAATTACTACTATTATCTATTATAATCCACGATAAGCTTAATTAAGAAAACTCAATTAAAATGAAAAATTTCATTAGGAGTGCAAATTCAATGCATCGTCGTGAAGTAAAAAAAGAATATGGCCGGCTGTGATTGATGATTGGTCAGGAATGCCAACGACTTAGTTGGCAACTCAAATTGTCAACAAAACTGCAGAAGTACCCTATCAGGAATTGAGGAGTGAAATTGCTGCTTCTAGAGAGCGTTATCGTTGTTTGTTTGTTGTTTTCGCATCCATGATGACGCCACGATGAGCGTGACACCACTTTTCATCATTAGTCATTAATCTTAATCATGTTATCGATTATGAATATATCACGTATATCCTACGATATAAATATTTCTTTTATTATTAGATAAAATTAGTTCTCCCTATATACATATATAGAAAATGGACTCTATAACTTACAAGATTGAAATTTATTGTGATAATCGATAATCGTCTGGTCAACCAGCCTCGATATAATCGTTTATAGAATGGAAATAAATATTTTCTAAATTTGTAAGGCATTGATTTAATTATGCTATTTATATATATAATATGATTTTGTATTTCATATATGGTTATCATATATACTATATTTTAACATATTCAAGAATATCATTCAAAAATTTTATTTCTATCCAACAAAATAGTGAAATACCATGCGTTTTTTTAAGATTCCTTTTATTTTTCTTCCTATATTTAATATATGAATTTTTTTTTACATGTTTTCAATGAAATTCGAACATTCAACTTTAAGGAGGGACGGATATTTCAACCATTCGATCAATTCGTGATCGAAAATTATTATGAAATATACCAAATCCAAAATTACTGAAAAATAATTATTCTTTGTCAAAAATAATTACCCAAGAATAAATTTCCAAACAAATGTTGGTCAAATTCAATAATTCAAAGGCTCAAGAGAGGAGTAATAAGCAAAACGATACACGAATACAAACAAAAAAGATACACGAATACACGAATAAAAAAAAAAGATACACGAATACAAACGAAAATTTACAACTATAAATACAAGCATCTAATCTTGTTCGTATGCATTGATCTCTCTCCCTCTCTCCCTCTCTCGCTGAAATTCGACTTACCGAAAAACGCAAAGAAGAAGCATCCTTTGACTAACCAATGGCGGCTACAACAAAAGTTTACATTATGTACGTTCCTCTCTCTCTCTCTCTCTCTACGAAAGTTTTCATTTCTATTACGATTTGATCTTTGTATTATTCTGGGTTTTCTGTTTGCTGTCATAATTTGGATGTAATTTGTATGTGATTGATGAGAATCTGGAAGAAACCCCATCATTTGTTAGATCCAGAGCTGAATCCCCTAAAATCTGATTGGTTGCCGAGAAAATTCTCATCGGTCCTTGCGAAAGAATGTGATTTTAAAATTGTAGTCTCTGATTCAAATTGAATGGTGTAAATCAGTTGCTTTTGAACTTGCTATATTCTTTTTAGTACTCACATGAGTGATCAAAAAGAGTTGACTTGATACAAAATTCTCAAATAATGATCCGTTTTTAAAGTTCTGCAGTGCATCCTGCTTACGGTGAACCATTGGTAATTCGATCAAAACTGAACTTGGATCGATTTAGTTGTATTAGCATAGGTGACACTTAAATCTCATTTTTGGATCGGAGCATGAAATTATATCGTATTATGTGCTTCTGGCCCCGATCAAGACATTAATAGGATGCACTCTAGTGGCATGGGTTGAGCTATGGAAGCAATTACATTTAGATGTGTATTTTTAGGTTGTCAGAAAGTATGGTAGTGGAAATTTTGCTTCTTTCAACACTCAATTAGACTGCTCGATTGTAAATTTGCAAAAATCTCACACAAGCTTGTAATGTCAATTGTTCTTAGCATTTATGCCAATGCCATTTTATGTTGGCCTGCGTTTCGGTTTAAACATTTCTTGTTGTCAGAAAAAATCTACCACTCGAGTCAAAAGTGTTTTAATCTCAAAGTTTTAACTTACAAAGAATGACCGTTATAAAGCAGTTTAGTTGTTTTTATCCATTCGCAGTTACTATTCCATGTATGGACATGTTGCAAAGCTAGCTGAAGAAATAAAGAGAGGAGCTGCATCTGTTGAAGGTGTTGAAGCTAAATTATGGCAGGTGAGAGAGAGGCTTCATTACATACTATTTCTCTATATATATCCACTCTGTTGTTGTTTATTTCGTGTTAGAATTAGTTTTGCGTAGTGAAAGGCACTTAAAAGTTATATATTCTAGAAGGGGCAGAAATTAAACTATAGTATGCAAATTTGGATGCATGTTCTGAATTACTCCATATAATGAGTTTATGGAACGAACAGGTACCTGAGACACTGACTGAAGAAGTCCTTGGGAAGATGAGTGCACCACCAAAGAGTGACGTGGCAATCATCAAACCAGACGAACTACCCGAGGCTGATGGTTTTGTGTTTGGATTCCCTACAAGATTTGGAATGATGGCTGCTCAATTCAAGGCATTCTTTGATGCAACTGGTGGTCTATGGAGAACCCAACAGCTTGCCGGAAAGCCTGCCGGGATCTTCTACAGCACTGGTTCTCAAGGTGGTGGCCAAGAAACTACCGCGTAAGTCCTTTATATGGTTGTGTCTATCAATTTTCTATCAATTTTCTTAAACCAAGAAAATAAAGTAACTTGCCCCATTATAAATGTTACAGATTGACTGCCATTACTCAGCTGGTTCACCATGGAATGATATTTGTTCCGATTGGATACACGTTTGGCGCTGGAATGTTTGAGATGGAGAATGTGAAAGGTGGAAGTCCATACGGTGCTGGAACTTATGCAGGGGATGGCTCCAGACAGCCAACCGAGCTCGAGTTGGAGCAAGCTTTCCATCAGGGAAAATACATTGCCGCCATCACAAAGAAGCTTAAAGGAGCTGCTTAAACTCGATTTCTCTTAAAAGAAAAAAAGTCACGTTTTTATCTCATTTCCACTTACTTTTCAACTACAGATAAATGTGCTTCAGAATGAATGATTCTTTCTTTCATCAAAATACCTGCTTTGTTTGTTCATGATATAAAATAATAATATACAGTTTGTTTGTGAATGAATGCTGTTATGTTACTAAATGAGGCCCTGAAGTGGGTTATTTTGTTCTTTCTGAATGGGCCGGAAACTATAGGGCCGTGACCTCGTTAATTAAGCCCAACCATTACATATGGGCTATTTTATTCTTAATGTATGATTCTTGTAAGTCATAAAATATAGGAATCAAATATTAGAGAACCACTAAGGTTAGCATAACGGTTCAGTATTTCGTTCCTTAACCAGTAGGGATTCGGACTCGGACCTCTGCAAATGGTAAAAACTTTTTTGTGGCCAGTTCCATACTTGGAGAGACCTAAAAAAACATAATAACATTTAAGAGATCAATTTACATCTCAAATGGATTTACAGAAAGATGAAAGGGTTAGGTGTAGTTGATTGGTAATGTGTACCAGTAATTAGGTATTATCTGCTGAAAGTTATTCCCAAAGTAGGTACTTGGCCTTCTTTAATTTTGTAAAAGTGAAGTCAATAGTTCTCTATTTTAATATTGGGCCAGAATCAGCACATGGGCCTAAATAAATTTGGATTTGCAAATTACGGAGTAAAAAATAAAAAAATTGAACTGACTGAACCCAAACACAACACAAACATGAACTACAGAGATTCAGTCGGATCAAATTGTCCTGACTCGAGTTCTATCTCTCACTCTATCTAATCAAATTCGTCATGAACATGCTATAATTTGGAAACACTATTTAGACAACTATTGAAACAGAAATGTCACAAGGAGGGATATTGTCATGAAATTATCACACCAACGAAAACATATGTTTCATCTTTTTTCTGCTAAATAATAATCAGGTGTCCAAAGTTTTTCATTTTTTTTTTCCTCGCACGCTCGTCTGGCCTCTTGTTATTTGTCCAATCTACAAGATTCTAGGCTAGCTAGCGACGTATTTCAATATATATATATATAGATGTCGTACCCGACACATATAATACAAGATTCTTAGTATATAACATAATAATGATGTAATAATCACGGCATGATAAACTACGGATGACTCGATTCTCCATAGATGTAATCCGTAGGCAGCTTGACTTATAGAAATCAGGTCCAGTCCATATTCCGATCAACCATTCGAGGAGAGCGTGGAATTTTTTGGATCATCAGTACTATGCATCGATTCTTGCACGAATGAGAAATATTACTAGCTAGAATCTCAATTCGGCGAGTCGTATTACTTTCCCCGTTAACTAAAAAGTTGTGTGTGCGTACTGTTTGAGTTCTTCGACTGTCTAGTCATGTGGTGATGTATAAGTGAAGCACATGGAGTCTCTGGCAAAAAATAATGAAATTGAATCAATAAATTTTTCTTGTATTCCTTTTTCAATGTTGCCAGAAACCCTAGACATTCTCAATACACAAATATGTATACATTAAACCCTTTAAAGAGAAACCAATTCGTCCCTGATAAAAAGCTGTTGCCAAAAATAGCTTTTTTATTTG